>NC_133650.1:151503311-151698234 GCF_009905375.1 Apium graveolens
AGATGAAGGTTATGTAAACTGCATTGAAAATGGTCCTCACATTCCCCACAAAGTAGCCACAGTTGCTACAGCCACAATTGTTGTTGGTCAATCCATTCCAAAACCTAGAGCAGAATGGACAATGGAAGACACAGAAGAAGTCCACAAGGATAAGAAGGCTATGAACATTTTGTTTAATGGTCTTGACAAGGGAATATGTTTGATAATGTGATAAATTGCACAACTGCCAAAGAGGTTTGGGACACAGTTCAGCTACTGTGTGAAGGTACAGAACAAGTAAAAGAAAACAAAATGCAACTTCTCATTCAACAGTATGAGTATTTTCATTTTGAAGAAAATGAATCTTTAAATGACACATTCAATAGATTCCAAAAGCTGTTGAATGGACTGAAGCTGTATGGTAGAGTGTACCAGGTGAAGGATTCAAATCTTAAATTTTAAGATCCTTGCCAAAGGAATGGAAACCCATGACTGTCTCCTTGAGAAACTCTCAAGATTATAAGGACTTCACTCTTGAAAGATTATATGGAATCTTGAAGACTTATGAACTAGAGCTGGAACAGGATGAGGTATTGGAGAAGGGAAGAAAGAAAGGAGGTTCAGTTGCCTTGGTAGCTGGAAATGAGAAAGAATGCAGACAAGAAACTGTGAGATCAACATTAAACTCCAAAGATGGCACAAGCAAATCAGAATCAAGCAAGGGTAAGGAGCAAGTTGCTGAGAATGAAGACAACTCCAGCCAAGATGACTCTGATGGTATTGATGAGCATCTTGCATTTCTGTCCAGAAGATTTGCAAAGATGAAATTTAAGAAAAACACTAGAGCCACTAAACCTCATAAGAACATGGTGGACAAATCCAAGTTCAAGTGTTTCAATTGTGGTATAAGTGGACACTTTGCAAGTGAGTGCAGAAAGCCAACTTCTGAAAAGAAGAAATTTGACCAAGTAGATTACAAAAACAAATATTTTGATCTGCTCAAGCAAAAGGAGAAGGCTTTCATTACTCAAGAAAAAGACTGGGCAGCTGATGGAGAAGAAGAGGATGAAGATGTGGAATATGTCAACTTGGCTCTCATGGCTGATTCTGAGGAAAATGAAGTTAGTTCATCAAGCAACCAGGTAATCACTACTGATTTAACACAGCTTACTAAAGAAGAGTGCAATGATGCTTTTAATGACATGTCTACTGAATTGTATCACTTGCGTGTGTCTCTTAAATGTCTTGCTAAAGAAAATAGTAGGATTAAAGAGAACAATCTGTTTTTAAGTAATAGAAATGTTGTGTTAGAAGATAAGTTGATTGACCTAGAGAAAACTAAGCTACATTGTATATCTGTTGAAAATGAACTAGCTGAATCTGTTAAGAAAGTAGAAATACTTTCTAATCAATTAGAGAGAGAGCAAGAGGTGATTAAGCCTGGAAGACATCTAGGGATGTTACTGCTCAAATTGTCAAGGTACAAGGAATTGAATCATTTTGTGAGGCTGCCTGGGATAAAAACAAAAAGAAAATGGAATTAATTGATGGGCTGTCAACGGATGTGGAATCAACGGATGATGAAAATTATCCGTTGAAGGAAGAAAAGGAGCATCCGTTGAAGGTTCCTCAATTAAAACAGGCAGATGTTTCTAAAAGTGAAAATCTAAAGAAACTCAACAAAAAGTTTGGTTCAACTTCCAAGAACTTTGTCAAAGAAGAAGCAAGCACATCCAAAGATTTTAGTAAGGTGAATATAGGACACATGACCTTAGAACAGTTAAAGAATAGGCTCAAAGTGGTTGAGGATAAAAAGGAAACTAAAGGAAATCTAATAGAAATGGGAAGGTAGGGGTTAACAAACATAACAATTACACACCTGATAAGTATGCTCCTAGAAAAAGCTCTGTGGATTGTAATAGTGTTAATCATCTATCTGCTAATTGCAAATCTATTAAGAAAACTCCCATACCTGTACCCTCTTCCATACCTAATATGTCTGCATCACCTCTACATGCTATGCCTGTTATGTCTCAACAGAATCCTTATGCACATTTTACAAACATGCCATATTTTAACAATCCTTATCTTGCTGCATTTAGTATGCCTCAAATGCCATACAATATGCCTATGTGGAATAACATGTTTGCACAATCCATGCCTTATCAAATTCCAAATGTGCTAAATGATTCTGTGACTAACCCTACACCTCAACCAACTACATCTAAGATCAAGGTTGACTCAAAGTTACCTAAGTCTAAAGATGCAGGAGGAATGAAGTCTAGGAGAAAGGCTAACATGAATGGACCCAAGGAAACTTGGGTACCAAAATCAACTTGATTGATTTTATGGTGTGCAGGGAAACAGAAGAAATCTATGGTACTTGGACAGTGGCTGTTCAAGACACATGACAGGAGATTTCTCCCTGCTCACAGAGTTTAAGGAGAAAGCTGGCCCTAGCATAACCTTTGGAGATGACAGCAAAGGGTTTACTATGGGATATGGCTTGATTTCAACAAGGAATGTCATCATTGATGAAGTTGCATTAGTTGATGGTCTCAAGCACAACTTACTGAGCATCAGTCAACTATGTGATCGAGGGAATACAATTTCCTTCAATTCTGAAGCCTGTGTTGTCACCAATAAGAAAGACAACAAAGTGGTTCTAACTGGAGTTAGAAAAGGAAATGTGTACTTAGCTGACTTCAACTCTACTGATGCAGAATCTATTACTTGTCTCTTCAGCAAAGCAAGTCCAGTTGAAAGTTGGCTATGGCACAAGAAGCTATCCCACTTGAATTTCAAGACAATGAATGATCTAGTCAAAAAGGACTTAGTGAGAGGAATTCCTCTTGTTGAATTCTCAAGGGATGGTTTATGTGATGCTTGTCAGAAAGGCAAACAAAGGAAAGCATCATTCAAAAAGAAGCTTGAAACAACAATTGATGAACCATTACAGCTGCTACATATGGATTTGTTTGGACCAGTCAATGTATTGTCAATTGCAAGAAAAAGATATTGCTTAGTGATTGTAGATGATTTCTCAAAGTTTTCATGGGTCTATTTTCTTGGATCAAAGGATGAAGCAAGTGAAATCATTATCAATCACATCAGGCAAGTCAATAATCATCCTGACTTGAAGGTTAGGAATATCAGGAGTGACAATGGAACTGAGTTCAAGAATTTGATAATGAGGCTGTTCTGTGAAGAAAATGGAATCATGCATGAGTTCTCAGCTCCAAGAACACCTCAACAAAATGGGGTAGTTGAAAGAAAGAACAGATCTTTAATTGAGGCTGCTAGAACAATGCTTGAAGAATCAAAGTTACCAACATATTTCTGGGCTGAAGCTGTTAATTGTGCCTGCTACACTCAGAATATTTCTTTGATCAATCAAGCTAAAGGCATGACTCCTTATCAGTTGTTCAAGAGAAGAAAACCAACTCTAAACTTTCTTCATGTCTTTGGATGTAAATGCTTTATACTGAGAAATCAATCTGACCATAAAGGGAAGTTTGATGCAAAGGCTGATGAAGGAATATTTGTTGGTTACTCAGCTGGAAAATCTTATAGGGTCTACAATCTAAGAACCAACATTGTTATAGAATCTGTGCATGTTGTGTTTGATGATAAAAAGATTGATGGACTAACAGATGAGGGACACCATGAGAGACTCAAATTTGACAACATTGAGATATATTGTGATGATAGTGAAGAGGAGACTGATGGAGATGACACTTCAAAAGGGATTCAAAACATGCCCTTGGATAATGCACAAAATTCTGCATCCGTTGATAGAGGCAATGCAGTATCCGTTGAAAGACATAGTGCATCATCCGTTGAAGTACAAAATGAAGCATCCTTTGATCATAGTTCATCAACGGATAATCGATTTACATCATCAGTTGATAGAACTCCAAGTTCCCTGCAAAGGACTAACAACTCAGGGGGAGTTTCAACTAATCAACACTCTGTCTCACATCATGACAATACTGAGGCCACCTCATCTAGAGTATATCTTCCACCTCAAAGGAAATGGACCAAGAATCATCCCTTTGAATTGATCATTGGTGATGCATCATCTAAAGTGCAAACAAGAAAAGCTGCTCAAGATGAATGTCTGTATAGTAGTTTTCTATCTCAGGAGGAACCTAAGAAAGTGGAAGAAGCTTTATTGGATCCAGATTGGATATTAGCTATGCAGGAAGAGCTGGACCAATTTGAGAGAAACAAAGTTTGGAAGCTGGTACCCAAACCAAAGAACAAGAGTCCTATTGACACAAAATGGGTATTCAGAAACAAGATGGATGAAAATGGCATTGTCATAAGGAATAAAGCCAGATTGGTTGCTAAAGGCTATTCTCAACAAGAGGGAATAGATTTTGATGAGACATATGCTCCTGTTGCAAGACTTGAAGCCATCAGAATTTTTCTAGCCTATGCAGCCCATGCCAATTTCAAAGTCTATCAAATGGATGTTAAGAGTGCATTTCTAAATGGGAAATTGGAGGAAGAAGTTTATGTAAGTCAACCTCCAGGGTTTGAAGATCCAAATTTTCCAGACTATGTGTATTATTTGTTGAAAGCACTCTATGGACTGAAGCAAGCACCTAGAGCCTGGTATGAAACCTTATCAAAATTCCTTTTGGAGAATCACTTCACTAGAGGTACTGTTGATAAAACTCTCTTCTTTAGGAATGTTAATGGCTCTAGTATACTTGTTCAAATTTATGTAGATGACATAATATTTGGATCTACAGATGATAAGCTTTGTAAAAAGTTTGCTAAGCTAATGCAAAGTAATTATGAAATGAGCCTGATGGGAGAACTAACCTATTTTCTTGGTTTACAAGTTAAACAAGTTAGTGATGGAATTTTCAGTAGTCAAACTAAATATATTTATGATCTTTTAAAGAAGTTTGACTTAATAGAATGTTCATCTGCAAAAACTCCCATGGCCACTGCCACCAAACTTGAATTAAATAAGACTGAAAGGTCTGTGGACATTATAAGTTATAGAGGCATGGTTGGTTCACTTTTATATTTAACTGCCAGTAGACCAGATATAATGTTTTCTACATGTCTCTGTGCTAGATTTCAAGCTGACCCTAAAGAATCTCACTTAGTAGCTATTAAAAGGATTTTCAGATATCTCAAGGGGACTCCAAATCTAGGAATTTGGTACCCTAGAGAGTCTGGTTTTGATCTAATTGGCTACTCAGATGCAGACTATGCAGGTTGCAAAATAGACAGGAAAAGTACAACAGGCTCCTGCCAATTCCTGGGAAACAAGCTTGTATCATGGTTTAGCAAAAAGCAAAATTCAGTCTCTACTTCTACAGCTGAGGCTGAATACATTGCTGCTGGAAGTTGCTGCTCTCAAGTGTTATGGATGAGGAATCAACTCCTTGATTATGGACTACATGTTGATAGAATTCCTATTTTTTGTGACAACACAAGTGCCATAGCCATAACAGAGAATCCTGTGCAGCACTCAAGGACCAAGCACATTGATATCAAGTACCACTTCATTAGGGAACATGTGATGAAAGGTACAGTGGAACTTTATTTTGTTCCAAGTGAACAACAAATTGCAGACATATTTACCAAGCCACTTGATGAATCAACATTCACAAGATTGGTAAGTGAGCTAGGTATGCTTAATTACTCTTAATATTCATGTCCTCATTGCAATTTGAATTGAAGCCTGAAATGTATTAGCTGCAAGAACAAATTTGATTTTTAACATAGATTATTCCATCAACGGATATTCCCTATCCGTTGAAAGTCAAAATTGTTCTGTCAACGGATGTTCATTATCCGTTGAAAGTCATATACATTTCTGGAATTTTTATCCGTCAACGGATAAAACTGAAGTGCTCTTCAACGGATGACAGTTTACCTTATCTGTTGAAATATCACATCAGTCGATTCAAGTGTTTCACAGCCGTTAATTCTATTGTCTTAACCGTTGATACTCATACATACAGCTGTATGTATTTATTTTAAAGGTAGTTTTCAGAATACTTACAGTTTATTCTTAAACGGCTGAAATTCACTTACACATATTTATTGTTTAATCTCTTATTATTTTTTTTTAGAAAGTATATAAGCCCTTCTGATTTTTCATTTTTACTTTACGCTTTCTTGAAATTTCAAAGCTTTTACCATTTTCTCTCTGCAAAACCTTCAAGTTATTCTCTGCAATTTCTACTCACAACAATGGCACCAGTAGTAAAGATTATGTCTCAATCTGGGTTCATCTATGAGAAGAACAATTTCATAGCTTTGGTAGAAAAGAATGAAGCCCACTCAGATTATCACAAAATGATGGACTTCATCAAAAACTGTAAACTTAGCTATGCAATGCTGGAAGCCCCAACGATTTACTGTGAAGTAGTTGAGGAGATTTGGACATCTGCTGAGTTCAACTCCATAGATATGACTATCTCCTTCACTCTCAAAGGTAAAAATCACCGTGTTAACTGTGATGACTTACTAGCATGTTTTAAATTACCTGAGAACAATGCCATGACACCACACACTGATAATGATGTATCCAGCATGTTAGATTCCATAGGTTATTCTCTTAACTCTGCTAGTTTAGGGAGTATTAGAAGAAAAGGCCTTAGGAAAGAATGGAGTTTTCTTGGGGATGCCTTTATCAAGGTTTTCTCTGGGAAAATTAGCAATTTTGATGCCATAACTTCATCTCTTGTTAATATGCTCTATATGCTTGTTTCTGATAGGTATTTTAATTTTAGCAACTATATTATGCTAGAATTGGGTACTAGATTAGGTAACAAAGCTAATAGACCTAATAACATCTATTATGCTAGATTCTTTATATTATTGGCTAACCATGTTGCTGAAGGTTTGGTCATTACGAATGAGAATAATAAACTCAAGTGCTGGGCACAAGAGAAAAGAGTTCTTGCAGATTTATTGAGAATGGATCTCAACAGCAGTGTGCCATTGGTATATTTACCAATCATGAATGCACCTCAGGTAGGTGAGGTAATTGCTTCTACAACTCCTACTTCTTCCAACCCCTCTATTTTTTTATCTTCTAGTGTGGCCATGGAATCTGTGACAATGCCCCAACAGATTCCTACCAAGGTCACCAAAACTAAACTTTCAAAATCAAAGACAAAGAAAACCACCTCTGTTGTTTCTCAAAAGACAACAGTTGTAACACCTACCATTAACCCTGAGGGGAGTGAACAGGGTGTGAGTGGTGAGGGGAGGGGTGAACATCAAAGAAACCCCCAGGATAAGGAAGGAGAGAAAAGTGTTTCCCAAGCTAGCCAAGCCACAGTTTCTCAAAAAGCTGTGGTGGTTGAAAAGGTTACTAGCATATCCCTAGCTGCATCCTCCCAAAAGGATGTAACTATTGAAAATAGTTCCCAACCAGGAACACACAAACAAGGGAGGGACACTAAAGCCAAACACTCACCAACAAAAGCCTTTATTAGAAGAAAGAGAGCTAGAACCCAATCTTCTACACAGGGTGCACACACTGCACAGATACATCCATCTGTATCTATGCCTTCTCAAACTCAGTTTGATGTGGCTCCAACAAATGTGGAGTCACTGCCCCATTCTCTCACAATTAACACACATCAATCATCACACACTTCTTCACCATCTCTAGATATGGATATGTTATTCCCATCAATTCCTGATTCTCCCTCTTTACAACTCAGGGAGGAGCCCCACTCAAATATAGGTGATCATCATCTTTTAGATGATTTGTTGGATCACCCGCAAATTCTTTCAGATGTAATTGAAGGATCTGTGTCACCAAAACTCATATCAATCTACACAGATTCAACAGTTATATCACTTTCAAGTTCTACTTCTTTTCCTTCTTCAACGGATATCACTCATCCGTTGACAAGTGGTTGTTCTTCAACGGATAAGCTTAACAGCAGTTATCCGTTGATACCATCAGTTTCACCTTCAACGGCTATTCCTCATCCGTTGATAGTCTCTACACACACAACTGAAACAATTCCAAGTGTAGAAGACTTGATTACTGTACAATCACTTCTAGGACTGAGGGAAGGGAGTGACAATTTGAATGAGAGGCTGGGTTGCTCCCAGGCAAAAGGAGAGATTGAGAGCTCAAATATGCATGCTATTTCTTCCAGCATGGCAAAAGTAAGTGAGAGGAGTACCACCTTAGTAGGTGAAGGTGAGGGAGTGAGTTGTGTGAGCCAGGGGGAGCCCCTGATGCAAGAACATAGAGAAAATGAGAGAAAGGCAGGTACAGCAGATATAAGGATGGATCCAGCCATTGCTAATGAGTCAATGATTGTGAATGATGCTGAAAAGGAAAGACAATTTCAGCAACATTACAAAGCTGTAATTGATAACATTTCCTTGGATGCTGACACTTTTACTTATCCTGTTTCAGCCTATCAAGTATTGGCTGCACAGGGCAATGTGGAGGCAGAAAAGACACTACTTCTAGTACATACAACAACATCTCTTCAAAGGGACAAAACTGCTATTAACAAGATGCCTTCAACAGCTGGTGAGTCATTTGAAGAATTTGGAGTAAATTCTGATGATGATGACTTTGTTTCTTCTGATGGAAGCATGAACTTAGGGGGAGATGAAGGCCCTAGTTCTATTCCAAATCTACCTGAATGGGCTTTCACAAAGGAGTCTACAACAGGGCAATTCAATGTCTCCTTAGTCAAACAAATCAGTACTATCAGACAGGCCATTCAGAAACTTCTCATGCTGGTACAAAGGCTATCCTTACAGCTCACTTGGACTCACTGCATCTCATGAAGTTGCAGCAAGTAAAACAGAATCTGAGTGTAGATGAACTCAGAAAGGATATTGCTGACTTGAAATCCTACAATTCTGAAAAATTGGATTCAGTCATGCCCTTTGGTACAATTCAGGACATTTTGTTGAGATTGAAAAAGGAATCAAATACTGAAAAGAGGCTGGCCAAATTGGAAGACAGAGTTCAAGTTATTGAAGATTCTGTGGCCACCATTCTTCACAACCAACAATCTCAAACAAATCTACTTATGCAGCTGGAAAAAGCACAGGGCTTGACCCCTCTCCTTGATGATAACAAAAAGGGGGAGAGTAAAAGGGAAGGGGAAGGAGAGCCATCTACAAAAATCCAAATATCTAAAGTGCTAGTTCCTGCCATCACTACTTCTCCAATCATTCAAATCAAAGGAAAGCTTGATGGAATTGATTTAAACCAGCTAGTAGCAGCTGAAATTCAAGTGAAAGAGCAAAGGAGGAGAATTGATGAAAGGATGCAACAGCTGTTTGGCTCAACACAAGATAAATCAATATCTGTGAAACATAGCACAAAGGTTGAACCAATCAATATGGAGCACAAGCCAGAAAGGAGAAATAAGGTTGGAGAGACTTCTTTCAAGAATCTAAAACCTATGGTTCTCAAGCCCAACACCAGATCCAGCAAGGACTCCACAAAGAACCCTCTTGACTTTGCTCAGATGAAAGAAGTGGACTTTCCTCTTCCAAAGCCTGATGAAGACAAAGTTTTGGGTACAAGCATCATAAAACATAAGGAGACCATGGATGAGGCAGTAAGGAGAAACATGGCTATTATCTTTAGAGAGGGAAAGAGCATATGTGTGATGCAAGGACATCCCAAATTCTCAATAGCCAAGAGGGAAGAAACCAAAAGGTTAAAGAAAGAAGCTGAGAAACTCAAGGCTGACAAAAGAGCACAAGCAAAGCTTGAACAAAAGCTAAAGTCAAGTCTAGTTGAAAATGAGAAAGGAATTGAAGTCAGGGGTGAAGACAAGATTGCAAACTTAGATGAGGTTTTTGGGAGTATATTTGGTGAAAGCATGGAGGAAAAAGAGAAATGGCAGAAGGGAAATAGAAGAAAGGCCAAGGCACATAGAAGGAGTGAAGGCAACACTGAAGAAACTAAATCTCTACCTTCCATACCTGAACCCTTTGTTGCTGATCCCACTATAAACATCCATGGTGAACCAATCATCCCAAAAGAGGAACCTATTGATTGGGACACCATCAATTTGCCTACCTTTTTAACCACTCTTCCACTACCAAAGAAACAGAAAAGAAAATCCAAATCTACACCTCCCCTAAACTCTAAGAAATTCACTCAAAAACACAAACCTAACCCTAAGCCACCCATTTCTAAAGATGATTATGTTCACATCTGTGACATAAAAGAAATTTCAGACATTGAACTCTATCTGGATGAGCTGGAGGATGTAAGGGGAATTGCTGCTTACAGACAGCTACTAGAGAGATTGGTGTTCTGATACAAAGGAGCTGGGGAAAGAACATGGCCTCTCTAGAGGATTCTGAATGAAGGCTACTCTACCTTGATTAGAGTCTTTTCAGCCATACAAAAGGATTCTGGCTTTACCAGGACTGCCAAGACGGAAATTCTCAACAAGATTGCCAACATAAGGAAAACTTGGAGGGAGCCCAATGCTTTGCCCAGAACCTTACTCATTCAAGAAAGGGGAACTACAATTCACAAATCACCTCATTGGTTGATGGAATTCAGAGATGATAAAGGAGTCAGAAGATTTTTCAGACTTGAAGACCAACTCAAGATTGCCAGCAATGAAACTCTCAAAGAAATGCAATCTAAGTTGGATATCAGTGATGAAGATGAAGCTGAATTCTTCAGACAACTCCAACTCCAAATTAAGGAAAATGACAAAGGGCTAGGAAAGAAAACCAGGGATCAAAGAAGAAAAAGATGATTTGCTCAGGCTAGAGGAGCACCCTTGGAAACACTGTAAATCTTCAATTACCTTCTAGTACATACACTTTTGCAGCACTTTTAAATTTCTACTTAGTTTCAGTTCATATATTTGTTAAGTGTTCTGTTATCATCAAGTTAACCTTGAATTTATGTCTACAATTCTTATAGACATAAATAGGGGGAGATTGTTAGGAATATATGTGCATTAGTTTGATGATATGTTTAACAAAACACTTAAGTAGAAATCTAGTGTTTGTAGCCTCAACGGATAAGACCACTTTTGGCTATCCGTTGATGGTGTAGCTTTACTTAGAAATAAGTCTAGTGTTGTAGCACATTTCAGTCTCTGAATTTGAGATATAATTCTTAAATGTTGAGGGAAATTATAAGTCATGTTGACTACTAAAGGATATGCAGATAGGAAGGCCAATTGTAAATATTTCATGCCTTGTAATTTTGTATAAATGAAATGGTGTCAACGGATAACTTAAAGACCTTCAACGGATGAGAAACAAAGCTTCAACGGATGTCTCTAAAGCTTCAACGGATAACATCCTTCAACGGATGAGTGCATCAACGAATAGAGCTTCAACTGCTAACACATCAACGGATAAAGCCATCAACGGATGAAGGCTTCAACGGATGTTCTGTTAAATAGCAGTTGACAAGTGGTAGTTGTACCTACAAACAGAGGCACATGGGTTGACAGAGACAACTGAGATGTGGTAGCCTATTTCAGGAACATCAGAAAAAGCAGCCGTTCTACTCTAGTATAAAAAGGCAATAGTCAACAATGCACTGGAGTAAAATGGAGAAGAAACAAGTGGAGAACTTATTTTATTATTGTACTTTTATCTTTGTCTTCACTTGTAAACTTGGTGTTATATAAACCAAGTAGCAGCTAGTAATTAGAAGAGAATTTTTCCAGAGCTGTTTAGAAAAATCTTGAGAAAAATTATCTAGTTTGTACTAGGATGCAGCTGTGATCAACTTCTTGAATCACAGATTTTCTGAAATACCATCTCTAGTGGAACAACAAATCCACCAGAAAAGTTTTTAAGGTCTGTTGTGTTCTGTACTTTTGTGCTTGAATATATATCTGTCTGTATTAGCTTAAAGCAATTCACACACTTGTTTATCTTAAACACACAGCCTTTGAAACTGCTCAAAACTTGAAAAAGTTTTGAGATTTACATTCAACCCCCTTCTGTAAATCTCATTGTTAGTTCACTAGGAATAACAGTCTTTACCGGGTTGTTCCCTATTATCGGTGTTATGACCAGGGTATCGTCATGAAGAAATTTCACACCCTCTAAGTCAGAATCATCAAATGTCATTATTACTCATGTCCTAGCCCTCTACGGGGCTTCTCCGACAATATGCATTACTTCTCTAGTGTATGCTTTCCTTGATTTATTTGGATGAACCAGCAGCCGTTGGTCCTCTAAAAATTATATTTATCACTAGCCCTCGGGGTCGTGGACCTCCAAATATTTTGTTAATCACCGGTCCCCTAGGTTGGGGATTTCACCCTGATCGTCCTGATCCCTTTTGCGATCATCAAAGTTCCTTCTTCCATTATTATTCCTATCTCCTCCATCTCCAGTATACTTGCTTAGCCTTCCCTTTCGAATAAGGAATTCTATTTCATCTTTTAGCTGCCTACACTCATCGGTGTCATGTCCGGTGTCCTTGTGAAATCTACAATACTTGCTTTTATCTAGCTTAGTAGGATCAGCTTTCAGGGGTTTAGGCCAATGGACTTCCCTATCTCTTTCAATTTCCATCAAGATCTGGCTTCTAGGAGCATTTAACTTAGCATATTCAGTGAACTTTTGCCTAGGTCCTCCCTTCATCGGGGTCGAATCAGTGTTTTGCTCAATTCTAGGATACTTGTCCTTAGTAATATATTCCAGATCAGTCTTTCGCTTTTTGCCACCAGCGGGCTCGTTATTCACTACTGTCTTCCTCATGCTCTCCTCCACTTTGATGTATTTCCTGGCCCTATCTTGGAGCTGTAACATACTTTCAGGGGACGCTTGGCCAATGACATCTTGAAGAACTCATCCCTAGTTCCCTGCTGCAGTGCTATCATAGCTACCTTTTCATCAAGATCTGGGACCTTCAAGGCTTCCTTGGTGAAATGATTCAGATAGTCTCTCAAAGATTCTTTTGCTCCTTGTATAATACTAATGAGGGATTCTGAACTTTTCTCGTGCACTCTCCCACTGATGAACTATTTGATAAAAGCTTGGCTTATATCTCTGAAGGATCCAATAGAATTCGGAGGCAAACGACTATACCATCTTTGTGACGCCCTCAATCTCGGGGTTAGGAAATGAGGAGCCACACACCATTAAACTAAATAAATAAGCGTAAACCCCGATTAAATAATAACAGGCTCTAAACAGGATTAAGTTTGAGATAAAAATACAACTGCCAACCAGATAATATATATTACAACCCAAAATAATATTTAATTTACACAATCGATTCCGAATTAAAACCGACAGATAACCCATTGTATCCTTATAACTTTCCAACTAAAGCGCTTGCTCACACATCCTGTACTACCTGCTGTGATATCCCGTATTTTCAGAATTATTATTATTATTATTTGAATATATTTATGTGATTTTCTGATTTAGAAAGAATAAAATGGTGGATATTTTATTCCTATTTGACGAGTTTGTGTTATTAAATGGTAATGTGCTAATTGTTGAGTGTTATATCGATTCTTGTTAAATTCTGAAAATATTTGCTTAAATGTATTATTTTCAAAAGTTATTTGAAAGTCGATTTTATTGATATCGGTAAATTGAGTTCGTTTAGTAATATTAGGGATTGAATGGATATTTTGTCTGCTATGTGTTATATGTAATATTAATCGTGTGGGACTCAGTTGTGATTGAGGATTATTTGTATTATTAATTACTGAGTCGTATCATTTTGTTTTTGTCTTTAAAAGTGATTTTATTAAAAATTTAATTTCATAAATATTTAAATTATCTTAAAAATTATTTTTATGATTTTATAATTACAATAATTATTTTTGGGATTTTATAAAATTTAGAAATCAATATTTCATCAATTATTTAGCCCTATATGATTTTCTGATTTCATTTATTTGTAAAATCCGTATTTAATTCCAAAATTCTTCAAAAATTACGAAACTCATATTTATTTAAGTTTGGAATATTTTGAGAATTTTAAAATTATTTTGGGAATTTTTAGGATTAATTTTACCCGCGCGTTGAATCGTTTAATTGCTAAAAGCGGGTATAAATTACGTTTCAAAAATTGTTTTAAAATTTCGAAATTTATATTTTTATAAACTTCGGGATATTTGCAATATTTTAAGACTATTTTCGTAATTTTCTGAATTTGTTTCAAGTGCAGCTCGGTTCATTAATTGTAAAATGCGGGTACATCGCGCAAGTCAAAAATACTTTAAAAATTATGAAAATTTTATTTTATTAGTTTTTAAATATTTCAAGAATTTTAGAATTATTTCGGTAATTTTTGGGTTATTTTTGCCCAAATTATTTTTCTGTTAAAACCTAAAACGCGAGACAAATCCAGGCTGCCAGGGGCTGTAGATTACACGTGTTGTATCCCTGTGAGTTAATTAATGCGTGGCAGTTGAATAACAGCTCTTGCGTTATGCGTTGCTTTTAAAAAAAAGGAAAAGAAAAAACACACGCACGCAACCCATACCCACCGCCTCCTGTTCACCTTCTCTGTTCAACCGCCCCTCCCTCACCTGCACGCAACAACACCCCCCCTTTCCATTTATATCTCTGCTCCCTTTTCTTTCGTAAAATTTATATACTTTTAATTTTCAAAAATTCATATTTTACAAACCGTACATCCAAATTTCAATTATTATATATATAAACGATCAGCGCTTCGATACCTACACATAGGTATATATATTGCACGGTTTTGAGAAGAAAATTTGCGGGGCATATTTCCGTTATATTTCCGTTTTAATTTATTTTCGGGGCGTAGAAAAGAGTTTGGAGGCGGTGATTACTCCACATGGCATCTCAGCGTGTATATATCTATCGCTATTAATTTCGAATTTTTCTGGAGATATTTTCCGGACATCAGATTTTCTCTTCGGGGTGATCAGAATTTATTTTGGGTAACGATTCCGAAATTCCGCCTTCGTACTTGTGTATATTATAGCATGTTAATGTTTATATATTTATTTCGTAATTTTTAGAATTGGTTGTAGAAGTCATTTTTGACCGTGTTATTCATTTCTGGAGTGTTTATACGCGTAAATATAAATTATTGTGTTGATTGTGTCGATATGATATCGACTGGCAGTCCGAGAAATAGAGGAGGTGCTGTCCGATTTCCAAGAAAATATTATTTTTAGTTCTGAAGATTATTATTTTTATCAATTATTCGAAAATAAATCCAAATTATTTGGTTAAGGAATTTTAATTGATTATTTAATTCGAGTTAATTATTTCTTATGATTTAAAAATTCTGAAAAAATTGTTCGAGCTTTAAAATATCATTTTAAATTATTTTCAAGGCTCGATAATTCTTATAAAATTATTTTCGGGTGTTCGAGCCCTATTATTTAGATATAAAATGATTCGGAGACCCGTTTTAATACCGAAAAATGTTCAAAAATTCATAATAAATAAACCGTTCGTCTGTTTAATACGAAACGAACGCGTATAGACTCAGAAAAATATTCCGCTTTCAATAAAAATACTTTCGAGACCCAAATTCTTTTGTTTCGAAAGGTCGCTTGTTTTACGAATCATTCTGAGTCGATTATTGATCAATAAACCATATTTTTGACCCGATTTCGATTCTAAAAGTGCCAAGTCAAATATTTTGACGAACCGAGGCGTATGTGATATGAATTATGTGATACATGAGTTATGTGCTTATGTGCTATGTGAATTATGTGTGTACGTGGGTCAAGAGTCTTGTGTTTGACTATCTTCTTTATGTGTGGGCTATCGTATGGGTAGATGATAGGCTTTTGACACGCAGTTCGTAGAGTGATTATCGTTTGGGCGATTAAAGTTCTACATTTTAATTATAGATGCGGATCTCTCGAGTTGATTGGGACAAGATGTTGGATAAAGAATGAGATGGAATGACATTGGATAGCTGGCTTCTAGCAATCGCAGGAGCAGTATATCGGTGAAGTGTTGAAAATAAAGACGATGATATTTTGAGACAGAATGTCAGAATAGATGCGGTTTTGCGAGTGTGACTAACTGCTAAAACCCAATGGCAAGTACCCCTGACTTCACTTATCGTTCAAGTGACGTTTATTTCGAATCATATTATACAAGTATTTCTATCATCACTTATTGTTCAAGTGATATTTATTTTGAATCTTATCATGCAAGTATTGTTTTCCCTACTGTTAGTCCCTTAACAATATAGCAAGAATTACAGAAGGGGGGTTGAATGGAATTCTTGAACCTTTTTCTTGAAATAAAAATGTTCAACTCGATTATGGATATATTTGTTTTGATTAGCACAATGCGGAATGTAAACTTGAATGAATCAAAACATAAGTAATTAAAAACAAGAGTCTTTAAAAACTTTCTGGTGGATTTAAACAATTCCACCAGAGATATATTTAATATATCGAGAGGACTCAGTGTGCAGAAATGCTCACAGCTGCTTACACAAAATAGAACTGCTAAGAACACAGGAAATGCTAAAGATAGTGCTTACAAAGATTTCTCTGTTGTTATTTCTTAGCTATCTCAATTGTTTTTCTATTTGATACTCTCTTGGTTTATATATTACCAAGATTACAAAGTCAAAAAGACTGAACAAATATAAAATCTAACAGTCTTGATCTTTGCTGCTTTTCATCCTCTATTACCCAGTTAATGGGCTTCCACAGTGTGTTTGTATCCAACTCAACGGCTGTGTGTCAGCTTTCACTGTTCAACTGATGTTTGAATTCTTGATATGATCATCCGTCGACTTTCAGATCATCCGTCGATGACTTGATTGATCATCCGTCGACTGCTATGTTAAACATCCGTTGATAGTCATTTGATCATTCGTCGAAGCTTTGTTAATCATCTGTTGGTAGCTATTTTGGCACTTAACTTCATTTCACTTATACAGAATTACAAGACATTGCTTATGTACAGTTAATCAACCTATTCTGCATATCTAGTTAAAGTCAACATGACTTATATGCTACTTCAGATTCTATACAAAGGTGCATACAACACTGTGCTACAAACTTATTATTACATAAGCTACTCACTCGATGGATAATAAGTTAATCATCCGTCGGGACTATAATGAGTTATCCGTCGGGACCATAATTCTTATCCGTCGAGTGCTACTTTATTTCACTAAGTAAAATCTGCTTAGATGTTTTGTTTAGGTAATCATCAAGTACACAACATATTCACAACAATCTCCCCCAATTTATGTCTACTAGAATTGTAGCCATAAATTAAGAGATACTTGATGATAATAAAACATCCTAAACATATATCTTTAAAGATAAGTAGATAAAACTAAAAGTACTTCAATTTAAACAAAAATGTACAAGGTTTGGCTCACAGTCAGTTCAAGATGCTCCTCTAGTCTGAGCAGATTTTTCTAGATTCTTGAAGGTTTGGATCTTCTCCCAAGCTTTCTGTTGTTTTCTTCAATTTGATTCTGGAGCTGTCTGTGGAATTCTAATTCATCAGATTCTGAGAGATCTAATATTTCTTGCATTTCCACGAGAGTCTCATTGCTAGAGATACTCAATTGGTCTTCTAATCTGAAGAATCTTCTCACACCCTTGTCATCCTTGAATTCCATCAGCCAGTAGGGCCTTAGATGCATTCTTCTCCCTGTGTATGGGATGATAAGAGTTTTGGGTAGTGCATCTTTGGCTCTAACACTCCTTAGCTCTTCAATCTTCTTCAATACTAATCTTCTTGCAGTTACATTGAACCCAAAGTTTTTCTTGAAGGATGAGTAGACTTTGATCAACACAGCTTGGCTTTCTTGAAGTATCCTGTGAAGAGGTCACTGAATCTCCCTTCCCCCTTTGTACTTGAACACCAACCTTTCAGGTAGGTTTCTGTATGCATCAATTGCCCTTACCTCATCCAGCTCCTCCAGATAGAGGTTTAGATCTGAGAATTCTTTGATGTCACACAAGTACAAGTAGTCTCCCCTGTTGACCTTGGGTTGAGCTTTGACTACTGACTTGGATTTGAGAGGTGACAGCTTCACTTTCTTGACTGCCCTTGATTTTGTCCTTCTTGGCTTAGTAAAAATTGGCAAGTTGAAGTCAGGAATTGGTAATTTATCCCACTCTATTGGCTCATCCTTTGGCACAATAGGCTCTCCATGTATGTTCCTGTAGGGGTCCTCCACCCTTATGTCTTCAAACACCACAGAGGGCTTTGATGCTTGAGTTTCAGCTTGAGTGGATTCCTTTGGAAATTGATCTTCCAATTCCTTGTCAACAACATCCAACTTTCTTTTTGTTCTTTTAGCCAGTTCTTTCTTTCTTGGGGATTTCTTCTATTTTTCAATCTTCTTCTCTGATTCAGTAGCTTAGGATGGTTGAGAGGGAATTTGTTGAGAAGAATTCACAGCCTGTAGCTTGGCCAAGATAGCAAACTGTTCTTTCTTTTGTTTAGACTTCTTTTTATCTAGAGCAGCTTGCCTCTTTTCCTGCTTCAATCTGGCTTTTTCTTCTTCCTTTGCATGAGCAAATTGTGGATGTCCAGCTACCACACAAATTTTCTTCCCATTTCTGAATATCTTTGCAATTCTCTTTCTTGAGGCTGAATTAGCTGGATCTTTGTAGAGGAGAATAGATCTTGACAGAAGCTTCTTTTCATCAGGCTTGGGTGTCTCATACACAGAATCCATAGGGTTCTTCAAAGATAACTTTGGATAGTTTGCCCTTGGTTTAAGAATTATCTCAGCCTTTGTAGTCTTGATGCAGGAAGATTGTCCTTTCTCCAGATAGTTCATGCTCATCTCATTCACATTGATTGGCTTGACATGAGAGTGATGGATGGCTGACTGATCTGGTTCCTTGACTAATTGAAACTTTTTCTGTATTTCCTCATCAATCTTTTTCCAGTTGATCAGAGTCAACTCTTCTTTATCAGCATCTTTCAAATTTGTTGCTGCTGCATTTATAAGATTTATACCATCTGCAACTGGTGGCTTGGAGATAGTAATTGAAGGTACAATTACTTTGCTGATTTGAACTTGAAGTTTCTCCCCCTCAGTTGGTCCTTTCTCCCCCTTACTTGATTCTCTCTCCCCCTTTTTGTTATCATCAAGTGGAGGAGTTAGGCCTTGTGCTTTAGCCAGTTGCATAAGAAGATTTGTCTGAGTCTGTTGATTTTGAAGATGTAGAGCCACTGAATTCTCAATAACCTGAACTCTGCTCTCCAGCTTGGCTATCTTCTTGTCAGAATCTGATTCTCTTCTCAACCTTAGTAATAGATCATGCATGGTACCATATGGCATTATTGAATCCAGCTTCTCAGAGTTATATGTCTTTAAGTCAGCTATCTCCTTTTTCAATTCATCCACACTGAGATTCTATCTTGAGTGTTGGATCTTCATTAAATGCAAAAAGTCTAGGTGAGCTTGAAGAACAGCCTTGGTACCAGCATCTGAAGCTTCCTGAAGGGCCTGCTGAATAGCTATTACTTGTTTTACCAAAGACACCTCAAATTGCCCTGGTGAAAATTCTTTTGCCCTGCCCATCAGAATTTACTCCAAATTCTTCAGATGGCTCTCCAGCTTGAGAAGGCATTCTGTTCACAGCAGCTTTATCTCTTTGAAGAGATTCTGTGGTGTGCACTAAATTCAAAGTCTGTTCTGCCTCCACATTGCCCTGAGCAGCCAACAGTTGATAGGCTGAAACAGGGTGAGTAAAAGTGTCAGCATCCAAGGAAATGTTATCAATTACAGCTTTGTAATGTTGCTGAAATTGTCTTCCCTTGTCAGCATCATCCACAATCATTGACTCACTAGCAATGGCTGGTTCCATCCTTATTTCTCCAGTACCTGCCTTTCTCTCATATTCTCTCTTTTATTGTATCAGGGTCTCACCCTGGCTCCCCACCCTCACACCCTTACCTTCACCTACTAAGGTGGGACTCCTCTCACTCACTTTTGCCAATCCTGAATGAATGGATTGCTGAGATTCACTCTTTTCCTCTCCGTTTGCCTGGGAGCAACCCAGCCTCTCACTCAATGCACTCTCCTCTCTCAGTCCTAAGAGTGATTGTATTACCACCAAATCTTCTGCACTTGAAATTATTGAAGTTTGAAGTTGTGCAGAGACACTCGACGGATAAGTGATATCCGTCGGGTGAGTGGTAAAGCTATCCGACGGATAACTGCTGTTAGGCTTATCCGTCGGGATACAATCACTACTCGACGGATGGGCAATTTTTATCGAGAGAGTAGAAATGAATGAGGTGGGAAGAGAAACTATTGTTGACTCTGTGTTGATTGAAGTTATGTGAGGCACAAATGTCACAATAGAATCAGAAAGAATTGGCAAGTGAGCCAAAAATCATCTAAAAGATGATGCTCACTTGCACTAGATTTTGGCTTCCCCAACAGAGTTAAAGAAGGGGAATCAGGAATTGAAGTGTTTATCATGTCCACTTCCAGTGAGTTAGTTGGTGAGTATTGTGTTTCTGTGGCTTCTATTATGAGAGATTTTGGCTGTGACTCCACATTTATTGGAGCCACATCAATCTGAATTTGAGAAGGTGCAGGGACTGTGTCTTTAGCACCAGTTTGCACTAAGTGTGTGCCCTGTGCATCCCCAGTTGTTTTGGATTTCTTTTTTCTAGTGTAAGTTTAGTGTGAGCTTGTGTCCCTAACCCTCTTGGTCTGTGCTCTTGGATGAGAGCTTTGTTCAATAGCCACATCCTTTTGGGAGGATGCAGCTAGAAGTGAGCTTTTATCCTTTTTAAGTTCTACAGTTTGTTGGGAAACTGCAGTGTGGCTAGGCTGAGATTCACTCAACTCTCCAACCTTATCCTTGGGGTTTCTTTGATGTTCACCCCTTCCCTCGCCTATCTTACCCTCCTTCACACTCCCCTCTTTGGGTTTGGTAGATTTTTGAACTGGTACCTTTTGAGAGATACCAGAGGGGGTTTTCTTTGATTTGGATTTAGAAATTGCAGTTGTTTTGGCAGCTTTGGTAGGAAACTGTTTGGTCATTGTCACAGTTGCCATAGCTATGCCTGAAGTCAAAGAAATAGAAGAGATTGGAATAGTTGAGGGTCTGGATGAACTTACCTCACTTACCTGAGGTGTCAGCATTACAGGAAAATAGAACATTAGCACATCCTTGTGATGGTTGGCTCTGTTCAAGTCTGTAATAATTCTTCTCTCTTGAACCCAACAAGCTAATTTGTTGTTTGGGTTCTCAAGTTTAATCTCTTGACAAAGATGGTTAGCCAAAAACATAAAAAATCTATCATAGTAAATATTCTTTCCTCTTTTGGCTAAGTCACCTAGTTTAAAACCTAACTCATACACAACAAGGTCACTGAAATTGTAATATTTGTCTGTAACTAGCATGTATAGCATGTTAAGCATGGAAATGTTCACAGAATCAAAATTACTGATTTTTCCAGAAAAGACTTTAGTTACTACATCACACAAGTAACTTCATTCCTTCATAAGACCTAGTCTTCTAATTTCACTTAGTTTTGCAGTAGGAAGTGCATAATGAATGGAATTGAGCATATTGACAATATCAGTGTCAGTGTGTGGTGCAGTTACATTATCATCAGGAATCTTGAAACATGCTTTTATGACATCACTATTGATACATAAAACATTACCTTTGATGATTAGAGTGATGGTTTTGTCAGTAGAGTTATAGATTGCTGTTGTCCACATCTCCTCAACAACTTCACAATAAATTGTGGGTGATTCCAGCATGGCAAAACTTAACTTGCAGTTGTTCACGAAGTCCATCATCTTATGATAGTCTTCAGATTGCTGAATCCCCTTATTGACCAAGGCAGTGAAGTTGTTCTTCTCATAGATGAACCCAGTCTGTGACATGATCTTAACTACGGGTGCCATTGTTAGAGAAGAAAAGCTTGAAGAGAAAGAGGATTTTTGCTTGAGAGAGAATGAAATAACACAGTTGAATTTGAGAATGATAAAAGAAAATGATTAGAAAGAAATAAGCTTTTATACTTTACTCAAAATCAACTGATAAAAATAATAAAGAGAAGTAAATTACCCAATAGAAACGTCTAAAATAGCCGTTTTAAAATAAACTGTAAAAATTCCACCCATTATCCGTCGTGTAATGCTTACAAACTGTAAGTATACTCGATGGATAATGTTCAGGGAATTAACGGTTAAGATTTAGACACTTCGACGGATGAGGATAGGTTGATATCCGTCGAGCTTTAAAGTACTCCAGAAAAGTAATTGATTTTTATTTACAATTTGTATATCGACGGATGACTCAACTCGATGGATAATGGTCATACGTCGAGATTCAAATTTTGACTTAGCCAAAATTTTCATCCAAGACTAAAAATCAGTTAAATTTCTGGCTACTTTTCAACTTGCAAAATAATTCAGATAAATTCAAGAGTAATTAAGCATACATAACTCACTTACCAACCTAGAAAAGGTGGATTCATCCAGTGGTTTGTTAAAAATATCTGCAAGTTGCTTCTCACTTGGAACAAAATGTAACTCTACAGTACCATTCATTACATGTTCCCTGATGAAATGGTACTTGATGTCTATATGCTTTGTCCTTGAATGTTGTACTGGATTTTCAGTGATGGTAATTGCACTTGTGTTGTCACAGAAAATAGGAATCCTTTCAACTTACAAACCATAGTCTAGCAATTGATTTTTCATCCATAAAATCTGTGCACAGCAACTGCCAACAGCAATATATTCAGCTTCAGCAGTAGAAGTAGAAACTGAATTTTGCTTTTTACTAAACCAGGACACAAGCTTGTCTCCTAAAAATTGACAGGTTCCTGTTGTGCTTTTTCTATTAATTCTGCAACCTGCATAATCTGCATCTGAATAACCAGTTAGATCAAAGCCAGAATCTCTAGGATACCAAATGCCAAGGTTTGGTGTTCCTTTAAGATATCTGAAGATTCTCTTAATAGCTATTAAATGAGACTCTTTAGGATCAGCCTGAAATCTAGCACACAAACATGTAGCAAACATTATATCTGGCCTACTAGCTGTTAAGTACAGAAGTGAGCCAACCATGCCTCTATAACTTGAAATATCCACAGACTTTTCAGTAGTGTTTAGTTCAAGCTTAGTTGCAGTGGCCATGGGAGTTTTTGCAGATGTGCAATCCATTAGATCAAACTTCTTTAAAAGATCAAAAATATATTTAGTTTGACTAATGAATATTCCATCACTAACTTGCTTAACTTGTAAACCAAGAAAGTAAGTTAGTTCTCCCATCATACTCATTTCATACTTGCTTTGCATCAGTTTGGCAAACTTTTTACAAAGTTTCTCATCTGTAGAGCCAAAAATAATATCATCTACATAAATTTGAACAAGTATGCTAGAGCCATTCACATTTCTGAAAAATAAAGTTTTATCTACAGTACCTCTTGTGAAGTGATTTTCCAAAAGGAACTTTGATAAAGTGTCATACCAGGCTCTAGGTGCTTGCTTCAGTCCATAAAGTGCTTTCAGTAGATAATAGACATACTCTGGGAAATTTGGGTCTTCAAAGCCAGGAGGTTGACTTACATACACTTCTTCCTCCAAATCTCCATTCAGAAAGGCACTTTTGACATCCATTTGATAGACCTTGAAATTGGCATGGGCTGCATAGGCTAAGAGGATTCTGATGGCTTCAAGTCTTGCAACAGGAGCAAATGTTTCATCAAAATCTATTCCTTCTTGCTGACAATACCCTTTAGCAACCAATCTTGCTTTGTTCCTTACTACTATGCCATTTTCATCCATCTTGTTTCTGAATACCCATTTGGTGTCTATTGGATTCTTTCATGTAGGCTTGGGTACCAGCTTCCATACTTTATTCCTTTGAAATTGGTTTAGCTCCTCCTGCATAGCTAAAATCTAATCAGGATCTAACAAGGCTTCTTCTACCTTCTTTGGTTCTTCCTTAGACAGGAAGCTGCTGTATAGACATTCTTCTTGAGTTGCTCTCCTGGTTTGAACTCTGGAAGAAACATCACCAATAATCAGTTCAAAGGATTGATCTTTTGTCCATTTTCTTGGTTGAGGTAGATTAGCCCTAGATGAAGAGACCTCAATGTTGTCTTGATGTGTGATTGAGTTTTGATTGCTAGAAACTCCCCCTGAGTTTGTGGATCTTTGATTTGAGATTGGGGTGCTTTCTATGGGTGATCTGCCTTGACTTCCTGCTCCTTTTGATAACCCGACGGATGGTGAATTTTGAGTACCGACGGATGAGGCAGGTTGTCTTCCGACGGATAATAGAGATTGCCTTCCAATGGATGAAGCATTATGTAACTCGACGGATGTTGAGTTTTGTGCTTCATTTGTAGTAGATTTGTCTGCATTATCCTTAGACACTGTTTCTTGATCACTCTCATCATCACTTTCATCACTGACCATCTCAACATTGTCAAATTTGAGGCTCTCATGGTAATCTCCATCTTTTAGTCCTTCAATCTTTTTATCATCAAACACAACATGTATAGATTCAACAACAATGTTGGTTCTTAGATTGTAGACTCTATATGCTTTACCAACAGCATATCCAACAAAAATTCCTTCATCTGCTTTAGACTCAAACTTCCCATTTTGATCAGTTTGATTTCTCAGAATATAGCATTTACAGCCAAAGACATGAAGAAAGTTCAGAGTTGGCTTCTTGTTCTTGAACAATTGATAAGGTGTCATGCATCTTGCTTGATTAATCAGAGAGATGTTCTGAGTGTAGCATGCAGTGTTTACAGCTTCAGCCCAGAAGTATGTTGGTAGTTTTGATTCTTCAAGCATTATCCTTGCAGCTTCAATAAGAGATCTATTCTTTCTTTCCACTACTCCATTCTGTTGTGGAGTCCTTGCTGCTGAGAACTCATGCAAGATTCCATTTTCCTCACAAAATGCTCTCATGACATAGTTCTTGAACTCAGTTCCATTATCACTCCTGATTCTTCTAACTTTGAAATCAGGATGATTGTTAACTTGCCTTATGTGATTGATGATGATTTCACTAGCTTCATCCTTGGACTTTAGGAAAAAGGTCCAAGAGAACTTTGAGAAATCATCTACAATTACTAGGCAAAATCTTTTCTTTGAGATTGACAATATATTGACTGGTCCAAACAAATCCATGTGAAGCAGTTGTAGAAGCTCTTCAATTGCTGAATCAAGTTTCTTCCTGAATGATGCTTTAATCTGCTTCCCTTTTTGGCAGGCATCACACAGTCCATCCTTTGTAAACTCCACCATAGGAATGCCTCTAACTAGCTCTTTCTTTACCAGCTCATTCATGGTCTTGAAGTTCAAATGGGATAGCTTCTTGTGCCATAGCCAACTTTTATCTTGACTTGCTTTACTGAGAAGACAAGTTACAGATTCTGCTTTAGTTGAGTTGAAGTCAGCTAGATACACATTTCCTCTTCTCACACCAGTGAGAACCACTTTGTTGTTTTGATTATTAATCACAACACAGGTTTCTTTGTTGAAAGTTACTGAGTTGCCTTTATCACAAAGCTGGCTGATACTCAACAGATTGTGTTTGAGACCATCCACTAAGGCAACCTCTTCAATGATGACATTGTCCTTTGAAATCAAGCCATATCCCACAGTATAACCTTTGCTGTCATCTCCAAAAGTGATACTTGGGCCAGCTCTCTCTTCAAACTCTGTGAGTAGGGTAGAATCACCAGTCATGTGTCTTGAACAACCACTATCCAAGTACCAAACATTCCTTCTGTTTCCCTGCACACATCAAAATCAAATCAAGTTGATTTTAGTACCCAAGTTTCCTTGGGTCCTGCCTTGTTAGCTTTCTTCTTCTGTTTCTTAGGTCTTAACTCATTTGACTTAGGAATTTCAGATTCTTCCTTAGTCATTTGGGTTGGGCCTTTGAAACCACTAGATGCAATAGAATTATTATGCATGTTATGGCTAACAGGAAATGGCATGCTTGGTGCAAACATGTTATTCCAGTAAGGCATGCTAAATTGCATTTGAGGCATATTGTATGCAGCATAATATGGATTAGGTGCAAATGGCATATTAGCAAACTGTGCATTCATGTTCTGTATAGGCATAGCATTTACAGGCATGGGAGGCATGGCATTCATGTTAGAGAATTGAGGCTGAACAGACATGGGAGTAGGCATGGCAGATTTGCAATTAACAGACAAATGATTTACACTACCACACTTGACACAGATTTTTCTAGGAGCATATTTGTCAGGTGTGTAGTTATTATGTTTGTTAATCCCTACTTTACCATTCCAATTGTTTTTCCTTTTAGTCTCTGTTTTTACCTCTATCTTCTCAAGTCTGTCAATTAACTGTTTGACAGTCATGTGACCAACATTAGCCTTCTTCCCTTTCTTGGCTTGACTTGACTCTCCTGAAACAAAGTTCTTGGAAACAGACCCATACTTTTCATTTAGCTTGGTTAATTTGGCTTTGCTAATGGGTTTGCTCACAGCCGACAGATGAGGATTTTTATCATTCGACGGATAACACTTTTTGTTATCCGACGGATAGTCCTCATCATCCATCGAGTCTACATCTGTCAGCAATCCATCTACCAAAATAGGTTCTAGTTTCTCCTTATTTTTTTCCAGGCTTCATCACAAAAAGACTCAATTCCTTGAACCTTGGTGATTTGAGCATGAACATCTCTGGATGTTTTCCATGCTTTAATCAACTCCTGTTCACGATCGAGCTGCTTCTTTAAAATTTCTTCCTTTTTCAAGGACTCAGTTAATTCCTCCTTGGCAATTCTACACTCAATTTTTAGTTTCTCAAACTCAACTAACTGAGACTCAAGCACATTATTCCTCTCACTCAAAAACAAGTTGTTTTCTTTGATTTTAGCATTTTCTTTAGTGAGGGACTTAAGTGTAACACGCAAATGATACAATTCTGTAGACATGTCATTTATTGCATCATTACACTCAGCTTTAGATAAATGTGCAAGGTTTGTAGTGATTACCTGATTGCTTGAGGAACTTGTCTCTGTTTCATCAGACTTGGCCATAAGGGCTAGATTGACATAGCTGACATCCTCATCTTTATCCAAACCATCAGCTGCCCAGTCATTCTCTTGTGTAATAAAAGCCCTTTCCTTCTGTTTGAGTAGATCAAAGTATTTTGCTTATAATCCACAGACTCAAATCTTTTCTTACTGGAATCTGACTTTCTACACTCATTTGCAAAATGCCCTGCCAATCCACATTTGAAACACTTGAATTTTGATTTATCCACCATGTTTCTATTTGGCTTGGCAGCTCCAAAGTTATTCTTGAACTTGAGCTTGGCAAATCTTCTTAAAAGGAATGCTAGGTGCTCATCAATGTCCTCCATGTCATCTTGACTCAATGAATCTTCACTTTCTGCAGCTAGCCCTTTACCCTTGCTTTCACAGGCCTTTGAAGTTGATTCCACAACTTCCATTTTCACTTCCTTCTCCTTTTCCAGTTCAGCCACTAGTGCAATGGATCCTCCTTTCTTCTTTCCTCTCTCCATTCTTTCATCTTGCTCTATCTCAAGCTCATAGGTCTTCAGAATGCCATATAGTCTCTCCAAAGTAAACTCCTTATAATCTTGTGAGTTTCGCAATGAGACTGTCATTGGTTTCCATTCCTTTGGAAGAGATCTGAGAAATTTCATATTGGAGTCTTTAGTCTGATAGACTGTTCCATGCAATTTAAGAGCATTTAGTAGCTTTTGGAATCTACTAAAAATGTCAGTGAGTGACTCACTTTCTTCATTGTGAAAATGCTCATATTGCTGAATCAGGAGCTGTATTTTATTTTCTCTTACTTGCTCAGTACCATCACAGATTATCTGTATTGTGTCCCAAACTTCCTTGGCAGTCTTGCAGTTGATGATGTTATCAAACATGTCTGCATCAACACCATTGAACAGAATGTTCATGGCCTTTTTATCTTTCCTGACTTGTTCAATATCAGGATCAGACCATTCATGCCTTGGCTTTGGCACAGATGGTTCATTTCCTGTTGCAGCTCTCATTGGAACATGAGGGCCTCTTTCTATGCAGTCCACATAGGCCTCATCTTGAGAAAGCATATGAAGATGCATCTTTACCTTCCAATGATGGTAATTATCTTTATCAACAAAAGGAATCTTGACTCCAACATCTTTCTTGTTCATCTTGCTGAATTGTTTTGATCTTTAAACTCTTTGTAGATTAAGGGCTTGCTCTGATACCAATTGTTAGTCCCTTAACAATATAGCAAGAATTACAGAAGGGGGGTTGAATGGAATTCTTGAACCTTTTTCTTGAAATAAAAATGTTCGACTCGATTATGGATATATTTGTTTTGATTAGCATGATGCGGAATGTAAACTTGAATGAATCAAAACATAAGTAATTAAAAACAAGAGTCTTTAAAAACTTTCTGGTGGATTTAAACAATTCCACCAGAGATATATTTAATATATCGAGAGGACTCTGTGTGTAGAAATGCTCACAGCTGCTTACACAAAATAGAACTGCTAAGAACACAGGAAATGCTAAAGATAGTGCTTACAAAGATTTATCTGTTGTTGTTTCTTAGCTATCTCAATTGTTTTTCCATTTTCTACTCTCTTGGTTTATATATTACCAAGATTACAAAGTCAAAAAGACTGAACAAATATAAAATCTAACAGTCTTGATCTTTGCTGCTTTTCGTCCTCTATTACCCAGTTAATGGGCTTCCACAGTGTGTTTGTATCCAACTCAACGGCTGTGTGTCAGCTTTCACTGTTCAACTGATGTTTGAATTCTTGATATGATCATCCGTCGACTTTCAGATCATCCGTCGATGACTTGATTGATCATCCGTCGACTTCTATGTTAAACATCCGTTGATAGTCATTTGATCATCCGTCGAAGCTTTGTTAATCATCCGTTGGTAGCTATTTTGGCACTTGACTTCATTTCACTTATACAGAATTACAAGACATTGCTTATGTACAGTTAATCAACCTATTCTGCATATCTAGTTAAAGTCAACATGACTTATATGCTACTTCAGATTCTATACAAAGGTGCATACAACACTGTGCTACAAACTTATTATTACATAAGCTACTCACTCGATGGATAATAAGTTAATCATCCGTCGGGACTATAATGAGGTATCCGTCGGGACTATAATTCTTATCCGTCGAGTGCTACTTTATTTCACTAAGTAAAATCTGCTTAGATGTTTTGTTTAGGTAATCATCAAGTACACAACATATTCACAACATCTACTCAGTTCAAGATAGATAAATGTTTTACATATCGCTGAATTAAATAATTCTGTTTATGCAAGCACTCTTCTGCTATTCTATGTTCAGAATAGATTTACAAATGTTTTGGGTTTTGAGAAAAATGATTTTGTTGCGAGTATTCCTGCCCAAGTGAATGAGGGAAATAAAAATTATTTAGGATGTCGAAGGATTCGGCTCCTTTTTCAATAATTTTTTTTTAAGATTGGAATGGTTACTGGTTACTGGTTACATCGTAGGTGATCGAGATATCGGTCCAGCTGTAATATCTTTCAAGGCTAGTTATGCATTTTCTGGCACCCTATAGGTACCGTATATCTTCGGGATACGGGTAGTACCTATATTTACGGTATGGCTGCGGGATACCGGTGTTGTTTTGCGACTGATCATCGGGAACAGCATGAAATATAATTGGTTCCAATCTAAATTGATATCTAAATTTCTTTATTATTTTGATATTCATAGAATAAATGATTCATCAACTGTTTCTGTTTTGGAATAATGGTAAAATGCAGTTTTGATTCAGATTCTGATTTATGCTGATACTTACGTTGTTGTTAACTATCAAATGTGGTATTAGTATAGATGATTGATGTTGACTTCAGTATGGAATGTTGTGAGCATCAAAGTTCGTATTGATATCTAATTTGATATGACAGCAAAATAAGTATTAATTTGAAGAGTTTGGTTTTGAGTAAAGTTTATGATTCAATCCATAATCATTGTTTCATGTTATTGT
This sequence comes from Apium graveolens, assembly GCF_009905375.1. Classification (NCBI taxonomy): domain Eukaryota; kingdom Viridiplantae; phylum Streptophyta; class Magnoliopsida; order Apiales; family Apiaceae; genus Apium; species Apium graveolens. The sequence goes on from NC_133650.1 coordinate 151,533,266, forward strand.
TGTTTACGATATTTCCGTAAACACTGTTTTATGAGTTTTATTCTCGTCAAGTTTCAAAGGATTGCTGAAGCATTTCGCTAAAAAATATCAAAATGGTTTTGAATACAATTAAGGAATCAATTCTGGGATTCCTCAACTAAAATTTTATGAATTAGCAATTATGATTTTTTTAAAATGTTATGCGCTATTGCAGATGTCGGTTTTATATCAAAACAACCATATATATTATAATGATCTTGCTGAGCATTTCTTTCGCTCATACTTGCCTGTTTTTTTAAATTTAACCTCCAGTGAGGATTAGCTTGCTGTTTAGCCGCGTAATTCGAGGAAGCAAAGAAGAAGCTTTGGGAAGGTGGTTGGTCCAGGGTTGCGGACTAGTGTAAGTTTTATTGTGTAAAGTTGTTTATATTATATTATATTATAGTTGTATATTTTATTTGGGCCTAGTGTACTTCAATTCGAAGTTATACTAGTGGGTTTAGTTTTGAGTTGGAATTTATTAAAAAAAGTTTAAAAGAAAGTGAAAAATTTATTGGTAGAATTTGGATATCTTGTTTCTAGAACTGTAACCTTAAAAGATCTTGGATTAGTTTGGGGTCATAAATGATAAATATCTTCCGTTGGCATTTATTTATTGATTAAACAGGTTGATTTGGATTAAAGTTTTATAGTGACGACCAAATCCTCTGACCCCGGATTTGGGGGCGTTACAGGTTGGTATCAGAGCTGAGGTTATAGTAAACTAGAAACGAGAATGTGTAGGAGTGTGTATAGCTATGTGAGGACGCTTGAGCTCATATCGAGTTCCTGTTGGACTATTGGATATAGTACCAACGAATAAGTTAAGATAGGCGTATTTGTTTGAGATGGTTGTGCTGAGCTGGATGGAACTCCGGGAAGCTGCAAACTTCTATGGTGGAATCTTTCGAGGCTACTACGAATTGATGACGATGAAGATTATCGATATCCCTGGAATATGAAAAAGTGTCGAGAATCGGATGACGAGTCAACAGAAGAATTCAAACAGAAAATAAGCATTAAGACTTTGGCAATACCTTCTCTTTCTATAATTCCTTTTGACATCTCTCAAAAGAAGTAATTGTTAGAGGATATTCCCTAACACCCGTTTATTCATTTTGTTCCAGAATTTTGTTCTCTGGACTTCATTTCCTTCAAAAATATCATCTTTGAAATCTTATCAGTTCTATTCATTTGATTTTGAATTCATTTTATATTCTTTTATTCTGACTGAGATGAACAACCCTAATTATAGGAGATACAAGGTATCCCTGTCTGTGTGATAGGAGTTGGATGTGACGCCATCACTTGTGTGTATTGTGAATACATGAAGGTTAACAACCTTTAGTAGTGTCTTAATTTGGACACGCAATACCAAGTTCGTTTGGTCATATTGATCTCTCAGTTATTCTTTTATTTCAACAATATCTTTCTCAAATTCAGATTTTGGTTCGTTATGGTATCAAATTCTTTTCTTTTAAAATTCCATGATTTTATCATTCCAAATAATCGAAGGTATGACAATCAAGTTAAGCTGAGTATCCTGGCCAAGTCAAAGTAAGGCGATCTGATGGAATTATGAAGGACGATAGTGGAGTGCAATGCGATTAAACTATCACTGGCATATAGCGAAGTCAATCTGTTCTTTTATTTCTCTCTCTATTTAACTATATCTCTTTTTTTTCTTCTCTCTATCTTTCTTTCTATTCTTCTTTCTCGCGATCAGTAAAAGTGATTTTATTGAGGAATTGGTCAAAGAATGTAGACGGAACAGTGGTACACAGTAAAGCTCCTGTAAAAGTTTTTATTATGCAAAGAATACAAGATTTGTTTGAGATTATGGAAAATTGAGGTTATTTGGAAATGGAAAGTTGGTTAGAAAACCCTTAGTGCTTTCTTCTGCTGATTCCGAGAACAGAATCCTTATAAGGGGGGTAGATTGTGATATCCCGTATTTTCAGAATTATTATTATTATTATTTGAATATATTTATGTGATTTTCTGATTTAGAAAGAATAAAATGGTGGATATTTTATTCCTATTTGACGAGTTTGTGTTATTAAATGGTAATGTGCTAATTGTTGAGTGTTATATCGATTCTTGTTAATTTCTGAAAATATTTGCTTAAATGTATTATTTTCAAAATTTATTTGAAAGCCGATTTTATTGATATCGGTAAATTGAGTTCGTTTAGTAATATTAGGGATTGAATGAATATTTTGTCTGCTATGTGTTATATGTAATATTAATCGTGTGGGACTCAGTTGTGATTGAGGATTATTTGTATTATTAATTACTGAGTCGTATCGTTTTGTTTTTATCTTTAAAAGTGATTTTATTAAAAATTTAATTTCATAAATATTTAAATTATCTTAAAAATTATTTTTATGATTTTATAATTACAATAATTATTTTTGGGATTTTATAAAATTTAGAAATCAATATTTTATCAATTATTTAGCCCTGTATGATTTTTTGATTTTATTTATTTGTAAAATCCGTATTTAATTCCAAAATTCTTCAAAAATTACGAAACTCATATTTATTTAAGTTTAGAATATTCTGAGAATTTTAAAATTATTTTGGGAATTTTTAGGATTAATTTTACCCGCGCGTTGAATCGTTTAATTGCTAAAAGCGAGTATAAATTGCGTTTCAAAAATTGTTTTAAAATTTCGAAATTTATGTTTTTATAAACTTCGGGATATTTGCAATATTTTAAGACTATTTTCGTAATTTTCTGAATTTGTTTCAAGTGCAGCTCGGTTCATTAATTGTAAAATGCGGGTATATCGCGCAAGTCAAAAATACTTTAAAAATTATGAAAATTTTATTTTATTAGTTTTTAAATATTTCGAGAATTTTAGAATTATTTCGGTAATTTTTGGGTTATTTTCGCCCAAATTGTTTTTCTGTTAAAAACTAAAATGCGAGACAAATCCAGGCTGCCAGGGGCTGCAGATTACACGTGTTGTATCCCTGTGAGTTAATTGATGCGTGGCAGTTGAATAACAGCTCTTGCGTTATGCGTTGCTTTTAAAAAAAGGAAAAGAAAAAAACACACGCACGCAACCCATACCCACCGCCTCATGTTCACCTTCTCTGTTCAACCGCCCCTCCCTCACCTGCACGCAACAACACCCTCCTTTCCATTTATATCTCTGCTCCCTTTTCTTTCGTATAATTTATATACTTTTAATTTTCAAAAATTCATATTTTACAAACCGTACATCCAAATTTCAATTATTATATATATAAACGATCAGCGCTTCGATAACTACGCATAAGTATATATATATTGCAAGGTTTTGAGAAGAAAATTTGCGGGGCATATTTCCGTTATATTTCCGTTTTAATTTATTTTCGGGGCGTAGAAAAAGAGTTTGGAGGCGGTGATTACTCCATATGGCATCTCAGCGTGTATATATCTATCGCTATTAATTTCGAATTTTTCTGGAGATATTTTCCGGACATCAGATTTTCTCTTCGGGGTGATCAGAATTTATTTTGGGTAACGATTCCGAAATTCTGCCTTCGTACTTGTGTATATTATAGCATGTTAATGTTTATATATTTATTTCGTAATTTTTAGAATTGGTTGTAGAAGTCATTTTTGACCGTGTTATTCATTTCTGGAGTGTTTATACGCGTAAATATAAATTATTGTGTTGATTGTTGTTGGTTGTGTCGATATGATATCGACTGGCAGTCCGAGAAATAGAGGAGGTGCTGTCCGATTTCCAAGAAAATATTATTTTTAGTTCTGAAGATTATTATTTTTATCAATTATTCGAAAATAAATCCAAATTATTTGGTTAATGAATTTTAATTGATTATTTAATTCGAGTTAATTATTTCTTATGATTTAAAAATTCCGAAAAAATTGTTCGAGCTTTAAAATATTATTTTAACTTATTTTCCAGGCTCGATAATTCTTATAAAATTATTTTCGGGTGTTCGAGCCCTATTATTTAGTTATAAAATGATTCGGAGACCCGTTTTAATTCTGAAAAATGTTCAAAAATTCATAATAAATAAACCGTTCGTCCGTTTAATACGAAACGAACGCGTATAGACTCAGAAAAATATTCCGCTTTCAATAAAAATACTTTCGAGACCCAAATTCTTTTTTTCGAAAGGTCGCTTGTTTTACGAATCATTCTGAGTCGATTATTGATCAATAAACCATATTTTTGACCCGATTACGATTCTAAAAGTGCCAAGTCAAATGTTTTGACGAACCGAGGCGTATGTGATATGAATTATGTGATACATGTGTTATGTGCTTATGTGCTATGTGAATTATGTGTGTACGTGGGTCAAGAGTCTTGTGTTTGACTATCTTCTTTATGTGTGGGCTATCGTATGGGTAGACGATAGGCTTTTGACACGCAGTTCGTAGAGTGATTATCATTTGGGCGATTAAAGTTCTACATTTTAATTATAGATGCGGATCTCTCGAGTTGATTGGGACAAGACGTTGGATAAAGAATGAGATGGAATGACATTGGATAGCTGGCTTCTAGCAATCGCAGGAGCAGTATATCGGTGAAGTGTTGAAAATAAAGACGATGATATTTTGAGACAGAATGTCAGAATAGATGCGGTTTTGCGAGTGTGACTAACTGCTAAAACCCAAAGGCAGGTACCCCTGACTTCACTTATCGTTCAAGTGACGTTTATTTCGAATCATATTATGCAAGTATTTCTATCATCACTTATTGTTCAAGTGATATTTATTTTGAATCTTATCATGCAAGTATTGCTTTCCCTACTCAGTTCAAGATAGATAAATGTTTTACATATCGCTGAATTAAATAATTCTGTTTATGCAATCACTCTTCTGCTATTCTATGTTCAGAATAGATTTACAAATGTTTTGGGTTTTGAGAAAAATGATTTTGTTGCGAGTATTCCTGCCCAAGTGAATGAGGGAAATAAAAATTATTTAGGATGTCGAAGGATTCGGCTCCTTTCTCAATAAAAATGTTTTTAAGATTGGAATGGTTACTGTTACTGGTTACAGCGTAGGTGATCGAGATATCGGTCCAGCTGTAATATCTTTCAAGGCTAGTTATGCATTTTCTGGCACCCTATAGGTACCGTATGTCTTCGGGATACGGGTAGTACCTATATTTACGGTATGGCTGCGGGATACCGGTGTTGTTTTGCGACTGATCATCGGGAACAGCATAAAATATAATTGGTTCCAATCTAAATTGATATCTAAATTTCTTTATTATTTTGATATTCATAGAATAAATGATTCATCAACTGTTTCTGTTTTGGAATAATGGTAAAATGCAGTTTTGATTCAGATTCTGATTTATGCTGATACTTACGTTGTTTTTAACTATCAAATGTGGTATTAGTATAGATGATTGATGTTGACTTCAGTATGGAATGTTGTGAGCATCAAAGTTCGTATTGATATCTAATTTGATATGACAACAAAATAAGTATTAATTTGAAGAGTTTGGTTTTGAGTAAAGTTTATGATTCAATCCATAATCATTGTTTCATGTTATTGTTGTTTACGATATTTCCGTAAACACTGTTTTATGAGTTTTATTCTCGTCAAGTTTCAAAGGATTGCTAAAGCATTTCGCTCAAAAATATCAAAATGGTTTTGAATACAATTAAGGAATCAATTCTGGGATTCCTCAACTAAAATTTTATGATTTAGCAATTATGATTTTTTTTTAAAATGTTATGCGCTATTGCAGATGTCGGTTTTATATCAAAACAACCATATATATTATAATGATCTTGCTGAGCATTTCTTTCGCTCATACTTGCCTGTTTTTTTAAATTTAACCTCCAGTGAGGATTAGCTTGCTGTTTAGCCGCGTAATTCGAGGAAACAAAGAAGAAGCTTTTGGAAGGTGGTTGGTCCAGGGTTGCGGACTAGTGTAAGTTTTATTGTGTAAAGTTGTTTATATTATATTATATTATAGTTGTATATTTAATTTGGGCCTAGTGTACTTCAATTCGAAGTTATACTAGTGGGTTTAGTTTTGAGTTGGAATTTATTGAAAAGAGTTTAAAAGAAAGTGAAAAATTTATTGGTAGAATTTGGATATCTTGTTTCTAGAATTGTAACCTTAAAAGATCTTGGATTAGTTTGGGGTCATAAATGATAAATATCTTCCGCTGGAATTTATTTATTGATTAAACAGGTTGATTTGGATTGAAGTTTTATAGTGACGACCAAATCCTCTGACCCCGGATTTGGGGGCGTTACACTTGCTCTGACATCTGGAAACCTATGACACGGTTGGGACTGCCAGGAACACACATGCGAGCTGAACGCCTAAGTCTGGCCATCTCTTGCTTAACTGCCATGGTTAGAGCAAAACAAATATAAATGAGCACAAAAGCTCAGCAAGTAACTACATAACAGTTCTATAAAGCAATAATAATAACAATAGCAAAATATGAGGCATTCTACTTTTAAATCTCTAGGTGGCAGATTTATATCTTTGGCTATACCAAGGTTATGAAGAAAGGTTTGGGCTTTCAAGAATCAAGGATTAAGATAGGGTGAAAGCCGACATTCATCGCAATTCAATAGCAGGATGATCATATCATAAAGGCATCATAGCATCGTGGACAAGATATATGGCATCATGACATCATGTTATAAACATTTATAATCAAAACAACTTCAAAAAAACTTCATTTTAGGACGCTACGGATTACATCCAGTGATCAGCCGTGAAGTAATCCCGAATCTCGCTGGGTTCTCAAATATAATGGGATCCCTAGGCAACATTTAAGCCTATCAATTGGTGTGAAAGGGACTTGCGTCTGATTCCAATCCACTAAATCAAGAAAACATTCTTTTGTTAAATAACAATTATCTTTTATAAAACTGATGCCAAGGAGAAATTACAAGGATTCTAAATAATAGGATTCAAATTATCAGTCGAGGATTGGAGTTATGGGACTCTTATTAGAAATTGAATTATCTTCTCACAAGCGGGATCATCAAGGATGAGTACCAATGATTCAACAACTAAAGAAGAAAGTATTGAAAAAGAGTTATAATGATAACCAACAAAGGTAGGAGTGTCTTATATCAAGTGTAGTACATGGCGTACATCTACTTAAAAAGTTTGGATATGGAAATAAAGGATAGTTATCAAACAAAGGTAGTTTAAGGAATTCGAATTATTAGCAATGGTCAATATAGGAAATTATTGAAGCAATACTAGAAATCAAGTTCGAGGTATACAAGGGAATTAATCAACAAGGCAAAGGTATTCAAGTTAATGAATAATTTAGGTTTATCAAAATATTTCGCAAGGAAATTTATAAAGGTTCTATTAGGATTTATGAGATCATATGGTGACAAAGGAAGTAGGAAATGTAATAGGTTATGAATCAATCAAATTGTAATAAACGGGAGGAACATTATCCAATAACAAGTTACCACAAGAATCAATATTAGGGTTTCTCAGAAATCATTAATAGGTTTATCACAAGTATTAATGTTAGGAATATGTTGTGTACTTGATGATAAGCTAAACAAAACACCTTAGTAGATTTAACTTAGTGAATTTTGTAGCACCCGACAGATGATCAATTATAGTCCCGACGGATGATTCAATATAGTCCCGACGGATGACTAATTGATTTCCATCGTATGAGTAGCTTATGTAACAATAAGTCATGTAGCATATTTCTGCAAACAACTTTGTATAGTTTCTATAGAAGCTTATGAGTCATGGAGACTGCTAGTAGATGTGCAGAATAGGTTGATTAAATGTAAATATAAGATGTCTTGTAATTCTGCACAAATGAATTGGAGTCAAGTGATAAATGGCTACCCGACGGATGATTAACAAAGCTACCCGATGGATGATTAACAAGGCAACCCGACGGATAACAAGCATGTACCCAACGGATAATCAATTCAAACATCTGTTGACAGTGACAAGACAGTCACATGCGTTGGGTGTTTGTAAAAGGAATGTGGCAGCCTGTTTAGCAGGAAAATGAGAACAAAGAAGCATTACCATTTTCATGCAAGCTATGAAGGTTTTCAAAGATGCTGGAATAGAGTAATGAAGTAGCATGGAGTTATACTTGATAGTTTTGTTTTATTATCTTAACTTTTTGCTATATAAACTTGGTGATATATAAACCAAGTGCGGGAAGTAGAACAACAACTAACTAGACTAAGAAAATATATTCTCAGAGAAACATTTGTAAGCTGTATCCTTTAGCATTTCTCTGCAAGTTTTAGTTGTTCATACTTGTAAGCAGCTGTGAGCTTATTTGAGCTACACAGAGTTCTCTCGATATATATATATCTTTGGTGGATACATTCAAATCCACCAGAAAGTTTTAAAGACTTGTGTTTTTATTACTTGTGTTTTGATTTATGTAATTCTTTCATTCCGCACTTTGCAAATCATACACATATATATTATTGAGTTAGAACCATTTTCCATAAATCTCAAAAAGAAGCCAGAATTACATTCAACCCCCCTTCTATAATTCTTGTTGTATTGTTAGGGAATAACAATTGGTATCAGAGCAAGCTCTTGAAGTACAACTAGTTTAAAGATCACAACAAAACAGCAAGATGAACAAGAAGGATGTTGGAGTCAAAATTCCATTTCTGGATAAAGACAATTATCATCACTGGAAGGTGAAGATGCTCCTACATCTTCTTTCTCAAGATGAGGCCTATGTTGATTACATAGAGAGAGGTCCTCACATTCCAATGAGAGCTGCTACTGGAAATGAGCCTTCAGTCCCCAAGCCTAGGCATGAATGGTCAGAACATGATATTGAGCAAGTCAGGAAGGACAAAAAGACCATGAATATTTTATTCAATGGAGTTGATGGTGACATGTTTGACAACATCATCAATTTCAAGACAACCAAGGAGGTTTGGGACACCATACAAATCATCTGTGATGGTACTGAGCAAGTTAGAGAAAATAAGATACAGCTGTTAATTCAGCAATATGAGCATTTTCATTGTGAAGATAGTGAGTCTCTCACTGACATTTTTAGTAGATTTCAAAAATTACTAAATGCTCTGAAGTTGCATGGAAGACTCTATCAGACAAAAGACTCCAATCTGAAGTTCTTTAGATCTCTTCTAAAGGAATGGAAACCAATGACAGTCTCACTGAGAAATTCTCAGGATCACAAGGAGTTTACCTTGGAGAGACTGTATGGCATCCTGAAAACTTATGAGCTTGAAATAGAGCAAGATGAGAGGATGGAGAAAGGAAAGAAGAAAGGAGGGTCTATAGCACTGGTTGCTGAGTTGGAGAAAGAGAAAGAGGTGAATGTAGAAGCTGTTGAGTCTACTTCAAAGGTCTGTGAAAATAAGGGCAAGGGGCTGGTAGCAGAAAATGAAGATTCTTTGAGCCAAGATGATATGGATGATATTGATGAACATCTTGCATTTCTTTCCAGAAGATTTTCCAAGCTCAAGTTCAAGAAGAAATTTGGAGCAGCTAAGCCAAATAGAAACATGGTGGATAAGTCAAAATACAAATGTTTCAAATGTGGCTTGGCAGGGCACTTTGCCAGTGAGTGTAGAAAGTCAGATTCCAGCAAGAAGAAGTTTGAGCATGTGGATTATAAATAGAAGTATTTTGAGTTGCTCAAATAAAAGGAAAGGGATTTTATTAGACAAGAAAATGACTGGACAACAGATGGTCTAGATGAGGATGAAGATGTCAGCTATGTTAATCTAGCCCTAATGGCCAAGTCTAATGAAACAGAGAAAAGTTCTTCAAGTAATCAGGTAATCACCACTAACCTTACACACTTATCTAAAGCTGAGTGTAATGATGCAACTAATGACATGTCTACATAATTATATCATTTGCATGTTACACTTAAGTCCCTCACTAAGGAAAATGCTAAAATCAAAGAAAATATTTTGTTTTTAAGTGAGAGGAATAATGTGTTAGAGTCTCAGTTTATTGAATTTGAAAAATTGAGAATAGAATGTAAGATTGCTAAGGATGAATTAACTGAGTCCTTGAAGAAAGAAGAGATTTTGAAGAAGCAGCTTGAATGAGAGAATGAGGTGATTAAGGCATGGAAATCATCTAGAGATGTCCATGCTCAAATCACCAAAGTTCAAGGAATTGAGTCCTTCTGTGATGCAGCCTGGAAAAAGAGTAAAGAGAAGCTGGAATCCAATTTGGTTGAAGGATAGCTAACAGATGTAGACTCGACGGATGATGAGAATCATCCGTCGAATAATCAAAAAGATTATCCGTCGAGTGACATAAATCCTCATCCGTCGACAAACCTGTGAGTAAAGCCAAACTTGCCAAGTTAAATGAAAAGTATTGATCAGTTTCCAAAAACTTTATTTCAGGAGAATCGAGTCAAGTGAAGAAGGAGAAGATAGTGAATGTTGGTCATCTGTCCATCAAGCAATTGAATGACAGAGTAGAAAAGATTGAGGTTCAAAGAGAGGCTAAAAAGAAAAACAATAGAAATGGGAAGGTAGGGATTAACAAACATAACAACTACACACCTGATAAGTATGCTCCAAGAAAAATCTGTGTTAAGTGTGGTAGTGTTAATAATCTATCTTTTAATTGTAAGCTTGCTATGCCTACTCCCATATATGTTCCATCTTCTTTTCCCAACATGAATTCTATGCCTTCTATACCTATGAATGATATGTCTGCACATAATATGAATCCACAATCTGCTAATATGCCATTTACACCTAATCCTTATTATGCTGCATTTAGTATGCCCCAAATACCATTTAGCATGCCCTACTGGAATAACATGTTTACAAATAGCATGCCATTTCCTGTTAATCAAAATATTCATGATAATTTTGTTTTAATGACTGGTTTCAAAGGTCCAACTCAGATGACTAAGGATGAATCTGATATCCCCAAGTCAAAAGAGATAAAACCTAAGAAACAAAAGAAGAAAGCTAACAAGGCAGGACCCGAGGAAACTTGGGTACCAAAATCAACTTGATTTGGTTTTGATGTGTGCAGGAAAACAGAAAGAATCTTTGGTACTTGGATAGTTGTTGTTCAAGACACATGACTGGAGATTCCACCCTGCGCACAAAGTTCAAGGAGAGAGTTGGCCCAAGTATTATGTTTGGAGATGACATCAAGGGTTATACTATGGGATATGGCTTGATTTCAAAAGACAATGTCATCATTGAGGAGGTTGCCTTAGTGGATGGTCTCAAGCACAATTTGTTGAGTATCAGCCAGCTTTGTGATAAAGGCAATTTAGTAACCTTCAATTCAGAAGCCTGTGTTGTGACAAACAAGAGGAGAAACAAAGTGGTTCTCACTGGAGTGAGAAAAGGAAATGTGTACCTAGCTGACTTCAACTCATCAAATGCAAAACCTGTTACTTGTCTTCTCAGTAAAGCAAGTCAAGATGAAAGTTGGCTATGGCACAAGAAGCTGTCCCATCTAAACTTCAAGACCATGAATGAGCTTGTCAAGAAAGAACTTGTTAGAGGTAATCCTCAAGTGGAGTTTTCTAAGGATGGACTGTGTGATGCTTGTCAGAAAGGAAATCAGATCGAAGCATCATTCAGAAAGAAGCTTGATTCAATAATTGAAGAACCTCTGCAATTGCTACACATGGATTTGTTTGGACCAGTCAATGTGTTGTCCATCTCACGGAAAAGATTTTGCCTAGTAATTGTAGATGATTTCTCAAAGTTCTCTTGGAGATATTTTCTAAAGTCTAAAGATGAGGCTAGTGAAATCATCATCAATCATATAAGGCAAGTCAACAATCATCCTGATTTCAAAGTTAGAAGAATCAGGAGTGACAATGGAACTGAGTTCAAGAATTCTGTTATTAGAGCATTTTGTGAAGAGAATGGGATTATGCATGAGTTCTCAGCAACAAGAACTCCATAACAAAATGGAGTAGTGGAAAGAAAGAACAGATCACTTATTGAAGCTGCAAGGACAATGCTTGAAGAATCAAAGTTACCAACTTACTTCTAGGCTGAAGCTGTAAATACTGCATGTTACACTCAAACTATTTTTTTGGTTAATCAAGCAAAGTGTATGACACCCTACCAATTGTTTAAGAACAAGAAGCCAACCCTAAATTTTCTTCATGTCCTTCGCTGTAAATGTTATATCTTGAGAAATCAAACTGATAAAAATGGAAAGTTTGATGCTAAAGCTGATGAAGGGATTTTTATTGGATATGGTGTTGGTAAAGCATATAGAGTCTACAATCTAAGAACCAACATTGTTATGGAATCAATACATGTTGTGTTTGATGATAAGAAGATTGAAGGACTGTAAGATGGAGATTACCATGAGAGCCTCAAATTTGATAATGTGGAGATTGTTAGTGATGATAGTGATGATGAAAATGATCAGGAAATAATGATAAAGGATATTGCAGAAAAATCTACTACTAATGAAGCACGAAATTCAACATCTGTCGAGTTGCAAAATGCTTCATCCGTCAGGAGACAATCTGATTTATCCGTCGGGAGATGTAATAACCCCAAAATTTTCAACTTTTTGTAACCCTTGTGAATAGTGTTTTAGCTGAATGAAGAAACTTTTCATGCCACACTATGTAGGGGTTCTGTTATGGATATTCTGGGATATTATTAGTACTCTATGAAGTATATAAGTGTATGTAAAGATCGTCAGAATCCAATTCCGAACACTTTGGTTTTTCCCGGAAATCCACAAGATACGGAGAGAATTGAGTATAAGGTAACAGGATAAAAAGGATTTAAATTAAAGGATTATAATAGAGGATCATAAAAAGGAATATAATGTATTGAGAAAGGTTAAGGGAACCTAAGTAATAAGATCCCGGGTATGATCCTTCAAACGATAAACGAGAACGAAAGTTAAGCAAACCGTATAACAGATCAGCGGTCATTAGGCAAACGATTAGGAAGTTAATCAAAGGGATTAGGGGGAATGATGTCATCCAACCAATAGAAAGAAGACAAGGAAGGAAGGATGACATCATGAGGATGAGGTAAGCATGACATGGGAAGGAAGGAGGTGTGGTCGAATAAGAACCACACAAATTCAAGGGCAAGGTAGTAATTTGCTAAATCAAAAACAAAAACCAAGCCAACCAAGCTAGCAAAATCATTTCATCAAAAATCAAAAACAACCAAGGCATTTGTTCTTCACTTTGCTCTCGGCTTTTACACATTTTCAAGGCATAGAATTTTCAAAATCAAGATCCAAGCATCCTAAATTGGTAAGAAAATTCCCTAATCATCTTTATGCTTAGTTATGGCTATATCATGAGTTTAAGCCATTAATTCTTTCTCTAACTTCTTCATTTAATCAAGGAAGAAGACAATGAATAGTGTTTTCAAGTTTTTAACTTGAACTTTTTCTTGTTTTTCTTGAAGATCCAAGCTTTCCTAAGGCTTCTCAAAGCTTCTTAAGGCTTCCTAGCTCCACCCACCACTTCAAGGAAGGTATACCATTTCCAAACCCTAGGTTCATATATATTATAAGGTGATTTTGAGTAGTGGGTTGATATTGTAGTTGTTGTTATGATTTAGAGTTTGAGATTTGGAATGGTAGTGTAATGGAATGGTAATTTTGTGGTTTTGATTTAAAGAAACTTAAGAATGATTAAAGTTAAGTTTAAGCATAAGTATGAAAGATTAAATTGAATTGGTTGGGGTGGTTATGATGTGATAAGGATGGAGGATGGTTGTATGTTGGATTTGAGGTTGATTTGGGTTGATTGTGGATGGTTTAAAAAATTGGAAATCGCGTAAACATAGCCGTCGTAACGTCCGATTTTCTTTGGACTGTTTTTGTGCATAGCATTAGGACCCGAGAACCCCCTGCTAGATTGTGACCACTGCCATGTTTAGATAGCTCATGTTACGAGCTTCGTTTTGATATGTAGTTCGTCCGATTCCGATTTACGGTTTAGGAGAAACGACCGTTTCAAGTAACGGCGTTTCGCGGACGAAACTTTTTCCCTCGCCTTACTTTGGAATGTAGGTTAAAGACCAAAAAGGGTTATTTAATGTGTGAAACATTTATGGTAAGTGTGTTAGGCAGTTGGTAAGTCATTCGCGAAGGAATCGCTTTAAAACTCGTAAAGGTTAAATTATTAAAAATGGTGGAGCCGAGGGTACCCGAGTGACTTAAGCTAATCGGTGAGCGCAAAACTAGCATTAGAGTCTAAGTTAGTTAAAGCATAGATTTACAAGTGATTTTGGTTTAATTCCAACTTACTTTTTGTTTATAGGTTATCAGACTCGTCCCGAGCCTTTCTCACCCCCAAGTCGCTCAGGCAAGTATTCTATCCGTTATACTGTTGTTGTGATGAATATATGTATTTGCATTATCTTGCGATAGATGCATGTTGGATAATTAGCAAATGATGCGATATATTGTAGCATGTGATATGGTATATATGCATGCCTGTTTCATATTCTTGGAATATATATCTGTTGGTTCAGTTGATAATACCTATGCTAGAGGATAGCGGTAACTTGCATATACCCTTAGTATAGGGACCTAAAGGTGAAAATATTTTCTAAAACCGGGAGTCGAGGATCCCGAGTAATTTTGTATATATGGATATGGATATATATATATATATATATATATATATGGTTATAGTTTCCAAACTATTAATCGAATAAGGTTTATTCGATAACTTTATTTTATTAATGAATATTATCTTGAATATTCATTCGAGGACTTATGACTCCTTTATATTATTTATTGAATATTACTTGGATATTCATTTGAGGATGTATGACTCCTTTATTTTATTTAATGAATATTATTTATAATATTCATTCGAGGTATTATGACTCGGCTTATTATTTAATGAATATTATTTTGAATATTCATTTGAGGGCTTATTACTCAGCTTATTTTATTTATTGAATATTATTTGAATATTCATTTGAGGATCTATGACTCCGAGTATTTGCTGAGGTATATTCTTTATTTTATTAAAGAATAAGGTGTCAATAATCAAACTTATTTTCGATTATTCAACTAAAGATAATACTTTCATATAAGTATATCTTTGATTATTTAGTACTCGTTTCAAGTATAAGTTTTAATACTTCTACTTCAATTATTTTTATAAAGATTATTCTTTATGGGAATATTATTTAAATAATAATATTCAGACATTTTCTAAATATTCTGGGGACTGATTTACTTCATCAAATCAGTTTTACTCCCAACACTCTTTAAAGTATTTTCGAGTCTTTAAAATGATTTTCAAAAGTTAGAGCGGATCCCAAAACTATTTTTATATTTAAGATCTTCCTTTTAAAAAGGGGATTTAAATACTCGCTCAAAACATGGGGGATCCAGCTCGGTGGTGTGTTTTATATTTGCAACAAGGTTGCTGTCTTGGTAAAAGAGTTTTTGATTACTTACCCAATATTCGGGAAGTAAAATTCTTGGAACAAGTTAATCCATTAACAGGCATCGCCTGGGAAATATCGGTGAGTTTTCCTTTCCAACTAGATACGACTTCTTGGTGAAGCCGTATCAACAAGTTTCTACTTGGGGAAAGGGGGAACGAGCTTTACGTTTCAGAGTCATGGATTTCATCTGAACTAGGAGTGGCATAAGTGGCCGAGTAGCGCCGGCCCAGCCTTATTATATTGGCCCAAATGGCCTGGAAGTTCCGCTAAGGCGGTCCATTCCTTAGGAGTTCAGTGTTCGGTTGACAAGTAAATCCGACAGGTTCTCCTCTACATGTAGAAAATGGTGGGGTTGTACTACTACGACTGATCATCGTAAGTGGTCTTCCTGGCGCGGTAAACTCCCGTAATGAGTTCATCATCCATTTGGATAATTCTGCAACACTACCCGTAGCAATTCGATCGAAAGGCTACTAATGGGTGGTTGCCGAAGCATTGACAGGGTCAAACATTTTTATTGGTGTATCCATTGAATGAAGTATCTCGTAACTTCATCTCTTTTCAAAATATTTCAAAGATCAAATATTTTCAAGTTTTATTTGTGGTCTCATCTATGGGATGACCTCGTAAATCTTATAATACTTCGAACGGTGATAGTTCAAGTAGCTTTATAAATGATATAAGTGTGGGGAAGTATTGGTAACTTCATTCCTTGTTTTTACTTATATCTAGTAAGTAGTTATCTTACACACGATAAAGATTCTAGTAAGTATCCATTTAGATACTTGTATTATTGTTATCACTACATATTATCTTGCGAGCTGTAAGGCTCACTCTTGCTTTATTTCTTCATCACACAACAACAGTTAGGAGAGATGGCCAGACTCCAGCAGACCCAGCGCAAGCGCGTGGGAAGCGTCCCGCGTCTTCCCGATGATGTTGTAGCTGCTATAGCTGCAGAGGTAGATCCATTGTAGTTCAGACCATCTACTTTTGAGAATCAAATTATGTATAATTATAACTTGTGGCAGATAATGGCAATTAACTGTAAATTTATCAAGTAATCGTTTTGGGTTGTAATAACTTTTAAATTATGGATTCAAAGACTTGTACTTATTTGAATTTCATCTCTGAGACTATAACGGGTTGTGGTGTGTGTTAGTGTGGGGTCACAGCTTAAGGTTATTATTATTAATTAAGTGAAGTGATATTGTGGAAAGAAAGACCGTGACGACCCGGATCCCCGACCCCGGATCTGGGGGTGTTACAGAAATGGTATCAGAGCTAAGCGTTATAAACCTCAGAGATGATGCGACGATATAATAATAAACTCACAAAGATAATAAGAACTCTTGCCAAGTTCATGGTCGGACTACTTAAAGTAGTGCTGACAGTTAAAACCCTTACGGGAACCCTTATAAGTATCATGATAGTAACTTAGCTCGTTTAATGTGTAGGCGCCTGAGATAGAGGACCCAGAGATGTTCGAGCGTGAGCATGATGAGGCATTGCTAGTTATTGAGGATCAGGAGGAGCCTGAGATGGAGGAGGATGAGGAGGACCCCTCAGAGGAGCCTGAGACGGAGGTCATTGCTGTTTCAGATGAGGAGGACCCCTCAGAGGAGTCAGAGACAGAGGTTATTGCTATTCCAGATGAGGAGGACCCGGATGAGGTCCCAGTAGCTGAGGAGCGTGTTGGATCTATGGTAGTGTATGCTGGTATCCCTTTACCCACACTTCCGGTGGTCAGAGCCCCTACCCCTCCACCACTATCTTGGATTCCTGATGATGACAGCTCAGAGACCCATACTTCCGAGCCTAGGCAGACCGAGGAGGCACCCTCAGCGGCTCCGGATTCACCACCTCTTGACCCTGCCCACAGGCAGTCTTCGTTAGCTCATGGATATGTTCAGGATGTATTGAGGACCCGAGTGGCTGTTGCCGAGGGCCGACTAGATGAGGCCAGGAGGGAGTTGGATGCAGAGAGGGCGGGTAGGCGTACCCGAGCTTATGAGACCAGGGCTTCTATACCCCGATCCTTGAGGAGGGAGCTTACGGGGATAGAGCTCACATCCCGAGCGAGGCTCAGAGCGCTCCAGGGGGACAGGCATGGTAGGATCTCCAGGCGGCAGGCCGACTATATCTTCCGTCGTGCGATGGAAAGGGTTTGGGAGCTGACCCGCTCCGGTGTGTGATTCAGGATTGACGATGGAATAGTCTAGTTGTCTAGTTAGCCGAGGCCTTAGTAAGAGCCAATTTTCCGGGATAGTTGACTTGTATATAGCATCCCTTTTTCTGACTAGACAGATAGACTCTTGTGTATCACTTTTGGGACAGATGACTGTAGCACTGTTGTACTTTTGACCAGATCAAACTATGTATTCTCGCATTATGTATATATTTGTTTCCTTTCGGTTCAGTTCCATAGTGACGGGATCACTGTTTTTATCATTATTATTACTGCACTTCGTATTAGAACTTTCTTAAAATAATAGAATTGCGATATACGTTCTCCCCATTATAAGAGCTGTACAAGGCACAATGTTGTATATGATTGTGACCTAACGTTGAATTTTCCCAATGATTGTTTTTATTATTATCAGAATCATGCCGCCAAGAAAGATTGGAACTAGGGCGAACCCTGGATCTGAGGACCAGGGAAGCCATAATCAGGACAATAGAAACCAAGAACACAGTGAAGAGGAAGATGAGGATTATGTGGAACAGGATGACTCCCTGTATGAAGAGGAAGAGGAAACATATGATGTTGAGGGATTTGAGATAGAGGCTGAAGAAGGAGAAACCGAGGTTGAGCAACCAGTACCAAACCCAGGCATGGATCCCATGAGCCAGTTCATGCAACTCCTAAGGCAGAATTTGGAACGTCAACCCAACCCACCCCCTCAAGGAAGTGACAATGCTGTAGCAAACTCTTTCAGGGCTTTTAAGTCCCTTAAGCCCCCTGAGTTCCACGGATCAGCCGACCCAGTTGAGGCAAGGGCATGGTTAAAGGAGATGGAGAAATCTTTTGAGATTTTGAGTATCGATGAGGCATAGAAAACTGTATTTGCTACCTACCTTCTGAAAGGAGAAGCTAACTACTGGTGGGAGGCCAAGAAAAACATGGAGACAGATGCTATTATAACCTGGGAGAGATTTAGTCAGTTGTTTCTGGGAAAGTATTTCCCGAGGTTTATGGAAAACCAGATGGAGCTCAAGTTCTTGGAGCTAAAGCAGAATAACTTGTCTGTAGCAGAGTACGAAGCGAAATTTACTGAGTTATCAAGGTTTGTGCCGGAGTTTGTGAGCACCGAGGAAAAGAAAGCTAGGAGGTTTCAGCAGGGACTGAAACCATGGATTCAGAATAGGGTGGCAATCCTTGAGCTTACAGACTATGCCACTCTGGTGCAAAAGGCAACGATTGTAGAAGTCGGAAGTGAACAGATGCAGAAGGAAAGAGAGAAGAAAGGAATAAAGAGGAAAAGTATGAGCATGGGTGGAGGTTCAGCAGGAAGGAGCTTCCCAACTAGATTTAATCGAGGAGCAGTGTCCCTACCGGGAAAGAACACTGGGTTTAAGCGGCCAATGAGCATGAATGTGAGCCAGAGCAGCCAGAAGTCAAGAATGTCTTATTCCAACCAGTCTCGACCCCCATTGCCAACCTGTAACACTTGTGGAAGGAATCACACTGGGGAGTGTAAAGGAAAGCCAGTAACCTGCTTTAAGTGTGGGCAAGTGGGCCACTATTCTCACAAATGCCCTTCGTCAGCCCCTGCCGTCATTCCAACCACCACTTGTCATCAGTGCGGACGCCCAGGTCATTGGAAGAGAGAATGCCCAATGAACAAACCAGCAGCTTCGGGAGCAAGCAGGGCTGCTTCTAATAAGCCACCTACTGCGAGGACTTTCAACATGACAGTCCAGGATGCTATGAAAGATTCAGATGTGATAGCAGGTACCCTTTCTCTAAATTCAGTCAGTGCAAATGTTTTATTTGATTCGGGAGCAACTAAATCTTATATATCAAGGGACTTTGCGCGTAAGTTAAGACTTAAGGCTAAACCCTTGATAGAACCCTTACAAGTAGAAATAGCCAATCATGAAATTATTCCTGTTAACCAGATTCACCCCGCCTGTGAGATAGGCATAGGGGAGCAATCTTTCAGTGTTGATCTGATTCCTTTTAAATTAGGGGAGTTTGATGTGATTTTGGGAATGGACTGGCTATCTAGCAACGATGCTCAGATAGACTGTAAAGGGAAGAAAGTTAAGTTAAATGTCCCAGGGAAGAAAGAAGTTATATTTAGAGGAAAGAGGCAGACGCAGAAATTTTTGACTATGGCCCAGGCCAAAAGGATGCTACGAAAAGGAAGTGAGGCTTACCTAGCCTATGTGGTGGACACGCAGAAGGAGGTGCCCAACTTACAAGATATTCCAGTAGTCAACGAATTTGAAGATGTATTCCCCCAAGACCTTCCGGGATTACCACCCGATAGAGTGATTGAATTTGCTATTGAGTTGGCCCCAGGGACGGCGCCAGTTTCAAAAGCACCTTACCGGTTAGCCCCGTTAGAAATGAAGGAATTAGCTATCCAATTGCAGGAACTCTTAGATAAGGGTATGATAAGACCCAGTGTGTCTCCGTGGGGAGCACCAGTTTTATTTGTTAAGAAGAAAGATGGGAGCATGAGGTTGTGCATAGACTATCGAGAGTTGAACAAGCTAACCATAAAGAACAGGTACCCATTTCCTAGAATAGACGATCTGTTCGACCAGCTAAAGGATGCTGTTTATTTTTCCAAGATTGACCTGAGAACTGGATATCACCAACTAAAGATTAAACCCGAAGATATTTCCAAGACAGCGTTCCGTACCAGGTATGGGCATTATGAGTTCTTGGTAATGTCCTTTGGATTAACCAACGCCCCAGCGGCTTTCATGGATTTAATGAATAGAGTATTTAAGAAGTACTTGGACAAGTGTGTGATAGTTTTTATCGATGATATTTTGATCTACTCAAGGACTGAGGCAGAACATGCAGAGCATTTGAGGATAGCTCTAGGAATACTCAGAGAGGAGCAGTTATATGCCAAATTCTCGAAGTGTGAATTCTGGCGGAATGAAGTACAGTTTTTAGGACATGTGATCAATAAAGAAGGAGTATTGGTCGACCCCTCTAAGATAGAGGCGGTCTCAAATTGGGAAAGGCCAACCAGACCCACAGAGGTGAGGAGTTTCATAGGATTGGCCGGCTACTATCGTAGATTTGTACAGGACTTTGCGAAGATCGCAGCCCCTTTGACACGACTTACTCGTAAGACAGAGAAGTTTGAATGGACGGAGAAATGCGAGAACAGTTTTCAGGAATTAAAGAAAAGGTTGATAACGGCTCCGGTATTGGCATTGCCGGACGGAAAAGGAGATTTTGTGATATATAGTGACGCGTCGCACAAAGGATTAGGATGTGTGCTTATGCAGCACGGTAAAGTTATTGCGTATGCGTCGAGACAACTGAAGGAATACGAGGTTAGATATCCTACTCATGACCTTGAGCTCGCGACAATAGTATTTGCTTTAAAAATTTGGAGGCACTACTTGTATGGAGAGAAGTGCGAGATTTTCACAGACCATAAGAGCCTCAAGTACATATTTACGCAGAAAGAGCTCAACATGCGCCAGAGGAGATGGTTAGAACTAATCAAGGACTATGATTGTGAGATTCTCTATCATCCAGGGAAAGCCAATGTGGTGGCTGATGCCCTTAGTAGAAAGGAAAGACTCAGAATGATAACGACTTCGGAAGAATTGATAAGGGATTTTGAGAAAATGGAAATAGAAGTAAAGGTAACCGGAACCGGAACTGAAAAGCTTTTTGAGATCTCAATGCAGCCAGAGTTATTGGAAAAGATCAGATTGTGCCAGGAGAAAATAATGAATGAAGGCAGAGAGTCAATGACTGGAGAGGAGATCCATACTGAGAAAGATGATAAAGGGATAATGAGGTACTCCTACCGAATTTGGGTTCCGAATGTTCAAGAACTTAAAGATGAGATTTTGGATGAAAGCCATAGTTCAAGGTATTCCATTCACCCGGGAAGTACCAAGATGTATAGGGATTTGAAGGAATATTACTGGTGGCCCAACATGAAGAGGGACGTAGCAGAATGGGTAAACAAGTGTTTGACTTGCCAAAGAGTAAAGGCAGAGCACCAGAGACCCAGTGGGCTTTTGCGACCCCTGGAGATTCCCGAATGGAAATGGGAACAGATAGCGATGGATTTTGTTGTAGGCTTGCCAAGGACGAAAGCCAATCACGACGCCATTTGGGTAATTATAGACCGACTGACAAAGTCAGCTCATTTCATTCCTATCAATGAGAGATACACAGTCGATAGACTGGTGGACATTTACCTTAAGGAAATAGTGACGCGACATGGAGTCCCAGCGTCCATTGTCTCAGACCGAGACCCCAGGTTCAACTCCAGATTTTGGAGGAGCTTTCAGGAATGTGCGGGGACCAAGTTAAATATGAGTACCGCGTACCATCCCCAAACGGATGGACAGAGTGAAAGGACCATCCAGACACTAGAGGATATGTTGAGAGTCTGTGCAATAGACTTTAAAGGAAGTTGGGATGATCACTTGCCGTTGGTCGAGTTTTCTTATAATAATAGCTTTCATGCTAGCATCGGAATGCCGCCTTATGAGGCCCTGTACGGAAGAAGGTGTCGATCTCCCTTATACTGGGATGAAGTAGGAGAGCGGAAGATGCTCGGCCCCGAAGTGGTCCAAAGGACCAAAGATATAGTGGATCTTATCAGAGGGCGACTTGTAGCAGCCCAAGACAGACAAAAGAAATATGCAGACCTAGCCCGAAAGGACAAGGAATATGAAGTAGGGGACTTAGTACTGCTGAAAGTATCCCCTTGGAAGGGATTAATGAGGTTCGGAAAGAAAGGAAAACTAAGCCCAAGATACATTGGACCTTTTGAGATATTAAGACGGATTGGAAAGTTAGCTTACGAGCTAGCCCTACCCCCTAATTTGCAACAAGTTCATAATGTGTTCCATGTGTCAATGCTAAGGAGGTATCATCGGGATGCTAGGCACATAGTGGAGTACAAGCAGGTGGATATGCAGCCAGATCTAACTTACGTGGAGAAGCCAGTAAGGATTATGGATAAGAAGGAGCAGGTGCTTCGGAACAAAGTGATCAAGCTAGTCAGAGTACTATGGCAGAATCATAATATGGAAGAATCGACTTGGGAACTAGAGAGCGCAATGCTAGAAAAGTACCCCCATTTGTTTTCTGTTTGATTCCGGGACGGAATCCTTTTAAGGAGGGGAGACTGTAATAACCCCAAAATTTTCAACTTTTTGTAACCCTTGTGAATAGTGTTTTAGCTGAATGAAGAAACTTTTCATGCCACACTATGTAGGGGTTCTGTTATGGATATTCTGGGATATTATTAGTACTCTATGAAGTATATAAGTGTATGTAAAGATCGTCAGAATCCAATTCCGAACACTTTGGTTTTTCCCGGAAATCCACAAGATACGGAGAGAATTGAGTATAAGGTAACAGGATAAAAAGGATTTAAATTAAAGGATTATAATAGAGGATCATAAAAAGGAATATAATGTATTGAGAAAGGTTAAGGGAACCTAAGTAATAAGATCCCGGGTATGATCCTTCAAACGATAAACGAGAACGAAAGTTAAGCAAACCGTATAACAGATCAGCGGTCATTAGGCAAACGATTAGGAAGTTAATCAAAGGGATTAGGGGGAATGATGTCATCCAACCAATAGAAAGAAGACAAGGAAGGAAGGATGACATCATGAGGATGAGGTAAGCATGACATGGGAAGGAAGGAGGTGTGGTTGAATAAGAACCACACAAATTCAAGGGCAAGGTAGTAATTTGCTAAATCAAAAACAAAAACCAAGCCAACCAAGCTAGCAAAATCATTTCATCAAAAATCAAAAACAACCAAGGCATTTGTTCTTCACTTTGCTCTCGGCTTTTACACATTTTCAAGGCATAGAATTTTCAAAATCAAGATCCAAGCATCCTAAATTGGTAAGAAAATTCCCTAATCATCTTTATGCTTAGTTATGGCTATATCATGAGTTTAAGCCATTAATTCTTTCTCTAACTTCTTCATTTAATCAAGGAAGAAGACAATGAATAGTGTTTTCAAGTTTTTAACTTGAACTTTTTCTTGTTTTTCTTGAAGATCCAAGCTTTCCTAAGGCTTCTCAAAGCTTCTTAAGGCTTCCTAGCTCCACCCACCACTTCAAGGAAGGTATACCATTTCCAAACCCTAGGTTCATATATATTATAAGGTGATTTTGAGTAGTGGGTTGATATTGTAGTTGTTGTTATGATTTAGAGTTTGAGATTTGGAATGGTAGTGTAATGGAATGGTAATTTTGTGGTTTTGATTTAAAGAAACTTAAGAATGATTAAAGTTAAGTTTAAGCATAAGTATGAAAGATTAAATTGAATTGGTTGGGGTGGTTATGATGTGATAAGGATGGAGGATGGTTGTATGTTGGATTTGAGGTTGATTTGGGTTGATTGTGGATGGTTTAAAAAATTGGAAATCGCGTAAACATAGCCGTCGTAACGTCCGATTTTCTTTGGACTGTTTTTGTGCATAGCATTAGGACCCGAGAACCCCCTGCTAGATTGTGACCACTGCCATGTTTAGATAGCTCATGTTACGAGCTTCGTTTTGATATGTAGTTCGTCCGATTCCGATTTACGGTTTAGGAGAAACGACCGTTTCAAGTAACGGCGTTTCGCGGACGAAACTTTTTCCCTCGCCTTACTTTGGAATGTAGGTTAAAGACCAAAAAGGGTTATTTAATGTGTGAAACATTTATGGTAAGTGTGTTAGGCAGTTGGTAAGTCATTCGCGAAGGAATCGCTTTAAAACTCGTAAAGGTTAAATTATTAAAAATGGTGGAGCCGAGGGTACCCGAGTGACTTAAGCTAATCGGTGAGCGCAAAACTAGCATTAGAGTCTAAGTTAGTTAAAGCATAGATTTACAAGTGATTTTGGTTTAATTCCAACTTACTTGTTGTTTATAGGTTATCAGACTCGTCCCAAGCCTTTCTCACCCCCAAGTCGCTCAGGCAAGTATTCTATCCGTTATACTGTTGTTGTGATGAATATATGTATTTGCATTATCTTGCGATAGATGCATGTTGGATAATTAGCAAATGATGCGATATATTGTAGCATGTGATATGGTATATATGCATGCCTGTTTCATATTCTTGGAATATATATCTGTTGGTTCAGTTGATAATACCTATGCTAGAGGATAGCGGTAACTTGCATATACCCTTAGTATAGGGACCTAAAGGTGAAAATATTTTCTAAAACCGGGAGTCGAGGATCCCGAGTAATTTTGTATATATGGATATGGATATATATATATATATATATATATATGGTTATAGTTTCCAAACTATTAATCGAATAAGGTTTATTCGATAACTTTATTTTATTAATGAATATTATCTTGAATATTCATTCGAGGACTTATGACTCCTTTATATTATTTATTGAATATTACTTGGATATTCATTTGAGGATGTATGACTCCTTTATTTTATTTAATGAATATTATTTATAATATTCATTCGAGGTATTATGACTCGGCTTATTATTTAATGAATATTATTTCGAATATTCATTTGAGGGCTTATTACTCAGCTTATTTTATTTATTGAATATTATTTGAATATTCATTTGAGGATCTATGACTCCGAGTATTTGCTGAGGTATATTCTTTATTTTATTAAAGAATAAGGTGTCAATAATCAAACTTATTTTCGATTATTCAACTAAAGATAATACTTTCATATAAGTATATCTTTGATTATTTAGTACTCGTTTCAAGTATAAGTTTTAATACTTCTACTTCAATTATTTTTATAAAGATTATTCTTTATGGGAATATTATTTAAATAATAATATTCAGACATTTTCTAAATATTCTGGGGACTGATTTACTTCATCAAATCAGTTTTACTCCCAACACTCTTTAAAGTGTTTTCGAGTCTTTAAAATGATTTTCAAAAGTTAGAGCGGATCCCAAAACTATTTTTATATTTAAGATCTTCCTTTTAAAAAGGGGATTTAAATACTCGCTCAAAACATGGGGGATCCAGCTCGGTGGTGTGTTTTATATTTGCAACAAGGTTGCTGTCTTGGTAAAAGAGTTTTTGATTACTTACCCAATATTCGGGAAGTAAAATTCTTGGAACAAGTTAATCCATTAACAGGCATCGCCTGGGAAATATCGGTGAGTTTTCCTTTCCAACTAGATACGACTTCTTGGTGAAGCCGTATCAACAAGTTTCTACTTGGGGAAAGGGGGAACGAGCTTTACGTTTCAGAGTCATGGATTTCATCTGAACTAGGAGTGGCATAAGTGGCCGAGTAGCGCCGGCCCAGCCTTATTATATTGGCCCAAATGGCCTGGAAGTTCCGCTAAGGCGGTCCATTCCTTAGGAGTTCAGTGTTCGGTTGACAAGTAAATCCGACAGGTTCTCCTCTACATGTAGAAAATGGTGGGGTTGTACTACTACAACTGATCATCGTAAGTGGTCTTCCTGGCGCGGTAAACTCCCGTAATGAGTTCATCATCCATTTGGATAATTCTGCAACACTACCCGTAGCAATTCGATCGAAAGGCTACTAATGGGTGGTTGCCGAAGCATTGACAGGGTCAAACATTTTTATTGGTGTATCCATTGAATGAAGTATCTCGTAACTTCATCTCTTTTCAAAATATTTCAAAGATCAAATATTTTCAAGTTTTATTTGTGGTCTCATCTATGGGATGACCTCGTAAATCTTATAATACTTCGAACGGTGATAGTTCAAGTAGCTTTATAAATGATATAAGTGTGGGGAAGTATTGGTAACTTCATTCCTTGTTTTTACTTATATCTAGTAAGTAGTTATCTTACACACGATAAAGATTCTAGTAAGTATCCATTTAGATACTTGTATTATTGTTATCACTACATATTATCTTGCGAGCTGTAAGGCTCACTCTTGCTTTATTTCTTCATCACACAACAACAGTTAGGAGAGATGGCCAGACTCCAGCAGACCCAGCGCAAGCGCGTGGGAAGCGTCCCGCGTCTTCCCGATGATGTTGTAGCTGCTATAGCTGCAGAGGTAGATCCATTGTAGTTCAGACCATCTACTTTTGAGAATCAAATTATGTATAATTATAACTTGTGGCAGATAATGGCAATTAACTGTAAATTTATCAAGTAATCGTTTTGGGTTGTAATAACTTTTAAATTGTGGATTCAAAGACTTGTACTTATTTGAATTTCATCTCTGAGACTATAACGGGTTGTGGTGTGTGTTAGTGTGGGGTCACAGCTTAAGGTTATTATTATTAATTAAGTGAAGTGATATTGTGGAAAGAAAGACCGTGACGACCCGGATCCCCGACCCCGAATCTGGGGGTGTTACAGGAGACAATCAGCTTCATCCGTCGGAACTCAAAATACACCATCCGTCGCGTCATCAAAAGAAACTGAAAGTCATAATAGATCACACACAGAAAGTTTCTCTTTCTCAAATCAAAGATCCATAAACTCAGGGGGAGTTTCTAATAATCAAAACTCAATCACACATCAAGATAACAATGATGCCTCTTTATCTAGAGCAAATCTACCTCAACAAAGAAAATGGACAAAAGGATCACTCATTTGAGCTCATCATTGGTGATGTATCTTCTAGAGTTCAAACAAGGAGAGCAACTCAAGAAGAATGTCTATATAGCAGCTTCCTATCTAAGGAAGAACCAAAGAAGGTAGAAGAAGCTCTGTTGGATCCTGATTGGATTTTAGCTATGCAGGAGGAGCTAAACCAATTTGAAAGGAATAAAGTATGGAAGCTGGTACCCAAGCCTAAAGGAAAGAATCCAATAGACACCAAATGGGTATTCAGAAACAAGATGGATGAAAATGGTATAGTAGTCAGGAACAAAGCTAGATTGGTTGCTAAGGGCTATTCTCAACAAGAAGGAATAGATTTTGATGAAACCTTTGCTCCTGTTGCAAGACTTGAAGCCATCAGAATTTTCTTAGCCTATGCAGCCCATGCCAATTTTAAGGTCTATCAAATGGATGTCAAGAGTGCTTTTCTAAATGGAGATTTGGAGGAGGAAGTCTATATGAGTCAGCCTCTTGGTTTTGAAGACCCAAATTTCCCAAATCATGTCTACTATCTTTTGAAATCACTCTATAGACTGAAGCAAGCACCTAGAGCCTGGTATGACACTCTATCAAAGTTCCTTTTGGAAAATCACTTCACAAGATGTATTGTGGATAAAACTTTATTCTTTAGAAATGTTCATGGCTCTAGTATACTTGTTCAAATCTATGTAGATGATATTATATTTGGCTCTACAGATAAAAACTTTGCAAAAAGTTTTCCAAATTGATGCAGAGTAAGTATGAAATGAGCATGATGGGAGAACTAACTTACTTTCTTGGTTTACAAGTTAAGCAAGTTAGTGATAGAATATTCATTAGTCAAACTAAATATATTGATGATCTTTTAAAGAAGTTTGATCTAATGGATTGCACATTTGCAAACACTCCCATGGCCACTGCAACTAAACTTAAATTAAACACTACTGAAAAGTCTGTGGATATTTCAAGCTATAGGGGCATGGTTGGTTCACTTCTATACTTAACAGCTAGTAGGCCAGATATAATGTTTGCTACTTGTTTTTGTGCTAGATTTCAGATTGATCCTAGAGAATCTCATTTAGTAGCTATTAAGAGAATTTTCAGATATCTCAAGGGAACATAAAAACTTGGCATTTGGTACCCTAGAGATTCTGGTTTTGATCTAACTGGTTACTCAGATGCAGATTATGCAGGTTATAAAATAGACAGAAAAAGCACAATAGGAACCTGTCAGTTTCTAGGAAACAAGCTTGTGTCCTGGTTCAGTAAAAAGCAAAATTCAGTTTCTACTTCTACAGCTGAAGCTGAATATATTGCTGCTGGTAGTTGCTGTGCACAGATTCTATGGATGAAAAACCAATTGTTGGACTATGGTCTACAAGTGGATATGATTCCTATTTTCTGTGATAACACAAGTGCAATTGCTGAAAGGAATATGTCCTAAGTCCAATCATGTATTAGGATTAAGGAATAACTTTTATGTAATCTGTTTTGATTTCATTGATATTAATAAAACACTTGTTTTGTTTTTATTACGGGCCTTATCTATTTAAGTGTTTAAATAAGATATACCATAGTTTACAGTAAAGCTTTTTATGGATTATGATGAGATCATAATAGTGAGACCTAAAAGATGATAACTCTAAACTTAAATAGTTTCTGGTCATAGGATTACTAACTGGTAATTAATAATCCGCAAAGATCGGTACATACTATGCTTGCTTCATTATGAAGGATGTCTGTTCTCATAGACATTTGTGTGGTGACACTATAGCTAGTATGTAGGTGCTTATTATGGAATAAGTTCACTGAACATGACTCGCACAGCTGAACAACTGATGGAGTTCACTCACGTGTCAGCAGTTGTTCACATAGTGATAGTTGTACAAGTATCCTTAGACTTGAGGTCATCATAGTCATCTTGTGT
Source organism: Apium graveolens (assembly GCF_009905375.1). Lineage (NCBI taxonomy): Eukaryota > Viridiplantae > Streptophyta > Magnoliopsida > Apiales > Apiaceae > Apium > Apium graveolens. Next base: position 151,562,345 of record NC_133650.1, read on the forward strand.
ACACAGCACTATACTTTAGTTTAGTTCTTAGTCTCCAGGGACAATTATTAGGGCTCTACTGGGTATAGGAATTTGTACACGAAGATAGTGTATGATCATTAAAGGATCTACCCCTTCCAGTGAAGGAAGCGAATGTTCAAGGCTGATCCACTTATGCTAGTTCAGGAATCTCTGGCCAGAGTGAATGAAATTAGAAAGGAGTTTCTAATTTGCATAGAACTATGCATAGTAAATGGTAAGCAAGTGATTAAATTAGATAGGCTTGACACGAGATCCATGCCTTGTATTTAATCGGGACATTGTAGGGTAGAAGGAGTTTATTGTACGGTAACTATTCACTGAATAGGTTCTTGGTATTCTAAGCAGTGAATTCATATTATCCGGATAGTCGCGATATGCTGAGAAGTATCCCTCACGATGTAGAATAAATGTGATTAATTAATTAATCATATTTAATAAATTAGAGAATTTATATAAATAATGATAAAATAGTTTTATTATTATTTATTTCTACTACCGGCTTAATATTGAACCTACAGGGTCACACCATAAAAAGAGAATGATTTAATGGTGGAGGAATTAATTAATAATGGCTGATAATTATTTATTTATGAAATAAATAATTAATTGGCAAATTTAATAATTGATTAAATGAGATTTAATTGATTATAAATTAATTAAGAAAAGTTCTTAATATTATTAATTAAAGGATTTAATGTTTGGAAATTAAATCAAGAGACAGAATCAAGAAAAGGAAAAAGACGGCGGCTGCTGCAGAAAAAAAAAATATAAGGGTGTCGCGCATTCCGGGAATGCATTACACACCTGTGGCGCATTCACGGAATGCGTTACACCTTTTAATGGCTTAAAAGGGTTGTAACGCATCACCGGAATGTGTTACAGGGCTTGTAACGCGTTCCTGTAATGCGTTACAGCCCGACTGCCCATATTAAAATTGATTTTCTGGGAGTTTCGTAACTCTGTTTTCGGCGTGCAATATACCGTTGGATTCGTTTTTCCGAGACGGATCTAATTTAGTGATCAATTTTAGTTTATATAAAATTTTTGACCTTTTTATATTTCCGGAAGTGTTTTAAAGCTGTTTTTAACTATTTTAACTACTTATAAATGCTTCATGTGATACATAGAGATGTATAATGCTTAGACTAATGTGCTAGATGATATAACATGCCTACCTTGATGTTTATTCATGTTGATATATGTGATATATGCTTAGTTTATCATGCGATGATAGATTTAGGTGAACTTAAATGAACATAAGGCGTTTGTTAGACAACCTAGTATAGTGAAATTGTTTCATAACCTTAAGAATAATATTATGAATATAATCATGAGATTCTTGTGTTTATGAATCACGTAATTGAATATGAATTTTCGATATGAGAGAAAGGATGATTCTGTCAACAACAGATTTCTATCTGTAAGAAAGGGTTATTAAGTGACGCCTCTTGACAATGCTCCACCCGATCTGGGAATCATCTGATTATTGATTATTGATTTGAAATATTTAATTTAAAAGGAAGAATCTCTTTATAATATGATTATGATTGTAATGTAATATAATTCCTCTAAAATTAAATAATATCAAGTAGTAATTGGCCAATGATACAACGGGCTTGTGTCGGTCATAGCCTTCCAACATGATAGAAAGTAGTTCTTATTTTTGAATCATTGTCGTTTCGTGCCACAGCCGAGGGCTTTGATTTCGAAATAAGAATTACTTGTCTATTACATAGAGATGTGTACATTGATTAAGAATCTAAAGGTCGTTACGTGCCACAGCCGTGGTCCTTTGGGGACTGATTCAATTGTACGGAATGTTGGGTTAGACTTGACTTAGAATATTGAGTTTGTCGTGACACAGTCGTGACTCAATTATTCAAGAGGCTAAAGTTTGATTAGGGAATAACATTAGATGTAATTGACAAGAGTTGTCTGCCTATTGAACATTATATGGCGTTTCGTGCCACAACCGGGGTTGTGTAATGGAATGTAGGATCCCTATTCCCACTAGCATTATGAATGCTTAATTTTTCACGTAGGGGGTTGAATAAATTAGGTAAACTAGTGGGAGCCACTTATGAATAAAGACCCGATTCATATAGTGTTTTGAAATGAAATCGATTATTTGCTAAGTGTTGTTATGTGTTTATCATTTACAGATTTACTTTGTAAGTTATGTCTTCTGCACTATCACTCAGGAGCATACTGGATGCTCACAAATTGACTGGTCCTAATTATGCTGACTGGCTTCGAAACTTGAGAATTGTTCTCAGGATTGAGAAGTTGGAATACGTGATTGACTCACCTAAGCCTACTGAACCTTCTAGTGATGCACATAATGATGAACATGTTGTGTATCGTAAGTGGATAGATGATGCAAATGTTGCTCAATGCATCATGCTAGCTTCCATGAACATTGAGCTACAGAAGCAACATGAGCATATGGATGCTCACACTATCCTCATGCATCTACAAGAGTTGTATGATGTGGCGGGGAGGACAGCTCGATATGAGATATCGAAGGAGTTGTTCGGTTGTAGGATGTCTGAGGGATCATATGTGAATGACCATGTACTTAAGATGATCAATTTGATTGAACGTCTTGGACAACTTGGTTTTGCCATGGATGGGGAGCTGAGCCAAGACTTGGTCTTGTAATCGCTTCTGAGTTCGTTCTCGCAGTTTGTTGTGAACTTTCACATGAATAAGTTGGATGTCAGCCTGCCTGAACTCCCCAACATGTTGAAGACTACGGAATCGAATTTTCCCCCTAAGAAGAGTTCGGTTCTTCTAATTGGTGAAGGTTCCAATCCTAAGAAAAGGAAGAGGAACTCTTCCAAGAAGAAGAATGTAGGTGAAGAAAAGCCGGTTCCACCAAAAGCTGAAGACCCCAAGAGCAAAATTGTTTGCTTTCACTGTAACAAGGTGGGGCACTGGAAGAGGAACTGCAAGGTTTACCTTGCAGAATTGAAGAAGAAGAAGGGTAGTGAGACTACCGCTTCTGATTCAGGTATGTTCATGATAGAAGTGAATATGTCATTAAATCAAATTTCTACTTGGGTATTAGATACCGCCTGTGGTTCTCAATTCTACAATTTGTTGCAGGGACCAAGGAGAAGTAGGACTCTTGAGGAAGAGGAGGTGATTCTACTGATGGGAAATGGAGCAAGAGTTGCTGCTATAGATGTAAAATCATTTCATTTACATATGCCTACGGGCAAGACTATTGTTTTATATAATTGTTATTTTGTTCCCTCGATTGTGAGGAATATTATTCCCATGTTAGACTTGGCTGGATTTTCATTTATTATTGAGAATAATGAATGTTCTATTCTTAGAGATAATATTCTTTATGGACGTGGTGCTTTAAATAATGGTCTGTATATATGTGACATAATTTACTTCAGATTGAACAAACTAATAAAAGAAAAGGGATGATGAAAATCTCACTTTATAGTGGCACTGCAGTCTCCATTTAGTAGACATGGAGAGAGGACTGCAAATTTGCTAGGAATGGTACACACAGATGTATGTGGACCAATGTCTACGCAAGCCATGGCTGGATTTTCATACATCATTACTTTCATGGATAATAGATCTAGATTCGGATATGTGTTTGATGAAACACAAGTCTGAAGCCTTTGAAAAGTTCAAAGAGTATAAGTATGAAGTGGAGAAATAAACCAAACATAGTATTATAATTCTTCGATCAGATCGAGGTGGTGAATACTTTAATGGAGTGTTTCTGGATTATCTTAAAGTAAATGGTATAGTCTCTCAGTGGACTCCTCCAGATTGGTATCTAAAAGGAGAAATCGAACTTTGTTAGACATAGTTCGGTCCATGATGAGCTATGCAAATCTTCCAGTATTCCTATGGGGTTATGCATTGGAAACCTCAACATATTTACTGAATAAGGTGCCTTCCAAATCTATTCCTCAAACTTCGTATGAGATATGGAAAGAAAGGAAACCGAGTCTTAAACACGTTAAGATTTGGGGATGTCCAGCTTATGTCAAGAAAGTTGACCCAGATAAGCTGGAATATCGATCCGTAAAATATAGTTTTGTGGGATATCCTAAAGAGACTTTAGGGTATTACTTTTACACCGATCATCGGGTGTTTGTATCCAGACATGCTACCTTCTTGGAAAAGGAGTTTATCCTTGAAGGAAACAGTGGGAGCAAAATTGAACTTGATGAAGTTCAAGAAGTATAAACTACTACGGATCAAGTGGAAACACCTGTTCTGACTGAACAACCTTTTGTGGAACAGCCCATTCATAGATCAGGGAGAGTGTCTCGCCAACCTGACAGGTAACATGGCCTTGTCATTGAGAATGACAATGAGTTGTCGATCATTGATGATGACGACCCTATAACCTATAATGAGGCTATGAGTAGTGTTGACTCAGAGAAATGGCATAGTGCCATGAAATCTGGAATGGAATCTATGTATACGGTATACAAAAGATTGATTATAGCAGATGGCCAGGTGGAGACCTATAAGGCCAGGCTGGTGGAAAAAGGATTCAAACAAAGGCAATGGATTGACTTTGATGAAATCTTTTACCTGTAGCCGTGTTAAAATCAGTTCGGATTTTGCTTGCGATTGCTGCTTACTACGACTATGAGATCTGGCATATAGCCAGATGGTTTTCTTTCCAAGGGAAATGAAAACCTAGTGTATAAGCTACTACGAACCATATGTGGTTTAAAGCAAGCTTCTTGAAAGATGGAACATTCATTTTGATGAGACAATCAAAGAGTCTGATTTTATCAAAAACGTAGATGAACCATGCGTCTACAAAAGGGTTAGTGGGAGCGCGATAACATTTCTTGTGTTGTATTGAAATAGAGTTGACACACATAACAACATAGCAGACCCACTCACAAAGCTACTTTATGAAAGTCACTTTGATCGTCATAAAGACTAGATAGGTATTAGATACCAGAGTGATTGGCTTTAGTACAAGTGGGAGATTGAAAGGAATATGTCCTAAGTCCAATCATGTATTAGGATTTAGGAATAACTTTTATGTAATCTGTTTTGATTTCATTGATATTAATAAAAGACTTGTTTTGTTTTTATTACGGGCCTTATCTATTTAAGTGTTTAAATAAGATATACCATAGTTTAGAGTAAAGCGTTTTATGGATTATGATGAGATCATAATAGTGAGACCTAAAAGATGATAACTCTAAACTTAAATAGTTCCTGGTCATAGGATTACTAACTGGTAATTAATAATCCGCAAAGATCGGTACATACTATGCTTGCTTCATTATGAAAGATGTCTATTCTCATAAACATTTGTGTGGTGACACTATAGCTAGTATGTAGGTGCTTATTATGGATTAAGTTCACTGAACATGACTCGCACAGCTGAACAACTGATGGAGTTTACTCACGTGTCAGTAGTTGTTCACATAGTGATAGTTGTACAAGTATCATTAGACTTGAGGTCATCATAGTCATCTTGTGTACACTGCACTATGCTTTGGTTTAGTTCTTAGTCTCCAGGGACAATTATTAGGGCTCTACTCGGTATAGGAATTTGTACACGAAGATAGTATATGATCATTAAAGGATCTACCCCTTCCAGTGAAGGAAGCGAATGTTCAAGGCTGATCCACTTATGCTAGTTCAGGAATCTCTGGCCAGAGTGAATGAAATTAGAAATGAGTTTCTAATTTGCATAGAACTACGCATAGTAAATGGTAAGCAAGTGATTAAATTAGATAGGCTTGACACGAGATCCATGCCTTGTATTTAATCGGGACATTGTAGGGTAGAAGGAGTTTATTGTATGGTAACTATTCACTGAATAGGTTCTTGGTATTCTAAGCAGTGAATTCATATTATCCGGATAGTCGCGATATGCTGAGAAGTATCCCTCACGATGTAGAATAAATGTGAATAATTAATTAATCATATTTAATAAATTAGAGAATTTATATAAATAATGATAAAATAGTTTTATTATTATTTATTTCTACTACCGGCTTAATATTGAACCTACAGGGTCACACCATAAAAAAAGAATGATTTAATGGTGGAGGAATTAATTAATAATGGCTGATAATTATTTATTTATGAAATAAATAATTAATTGGCAAATTTAATAATTGATTAAATGAGATTTAATTGATTATAAATTAATTAAGAAAAGTTCTTAATATTATTAATTAAAGGATTTAATTTTTGGAAATTAAATCAAGAGAGAGAATTATTTCTAAAGTGTTTAGAAAAAGGATTAATAATTAAAAGGTGTTTTAATTATTAATGAGAATAATAAATGGGATAATAATAATAATATTTATGGGAAAAATTTCAGCTGAAAATTTTGCCTATAAATACACTTTTATAAACCCTATTTTAATTCCAACCCGTGAACCCCAAAACCCAAAAAGTTTGGAAAACCCAATTCTCTCCACCTCCTTCCTCCTCCTTAACATCGTTTTCTTGGTGGATACCGGTGGAATGCTTCACACTTGAGGAGCAACAGCTAAGGATCTCTGATCATTGTCTCCGAATTAATTTTAAAGGTTAGATTCGATCCCTCGAATTTTTATTCATGATCTGTATGCTTTTATTTGGATTTTATTTGTGTAAAAAGTGTTTTGTCATGCCTCCGCTGCGATTAAAAATCCAACAATTGCCATCACTGAAAATCCAGTACAACATTCAAGAACAAAGCACATAGACATCAAGTACCATTTCATATGGGAACATGTGATGAATGGTACTGTGGAACTGCATTTTGTTCCAAGTGAAAAACAGCTTGCAGATATATTTACCAAGCCACTGGATGAATCTACCTTCTCAAGGTTGGGAAGTGAGTTAGGTATGCTTAATTATTCTTGAATTATTTCAGATATTTTGCAAGTTGTAATGCAGCCAGAAATTTAATTGATTTTTTAGTTTTGGATGAAATTTTGGCTAAGTCAAAATTTACATCCCGACGGATGATTATTATCCATCGAGTTCGATCATCCGTCGGAATACAATTTGTTAATAAAATCAATTATTTTTCTAGAATATTTTATAACTCGACGGATAACTGATTTATCATCATCCGTCGAATTGTCTCAATCCTAGCCGTTAATTCTCTGAACATTATCCATCGAGTATACTTACAGTTTGTAAGCATAACACGACGGATAAGTAATGGAATTTTTACAGTTTATTTTTAACGGCTATTTTGGGCAATTTTTATTGGTCACTTTATTTTACTTTATTATTTTTGACAATTATTTTCTAAGATAGTATAAAAGCAATTTCACTTTTATTCATTTCTTTTATCATTCTCAAGATTCAATTGCTCTAATTTCTTTCTTCTCAAAAGCAAACTCTCTCTCTGCAAATTCCAAACCTCTAACAATGGCACCTGTAGTGAAAATCATGTCTCAAACTGGTTATATCTATGAAAAAACAACTTCTCAGCTTTGGTGAACAAGGACATTCAACAGTCTGGTGATTATCACAAAATGATGGATTTTGTGAAGAACTGCAAACTCAACTATGCCATGTTGGAATCACCCACCATTTACTGTGAGGTTGTTGAAGAGATATGGACAACTGCAGTGTACAACTCAACAGACAAAACCATCACATTCACTTTGAAAGGTAAACAATTTTGCATAAATAGTGATGTTATTAAAGCATGCTTCAAGATTCCTGATAACATTGTAACTGCCTCATACACAGACTCTGACATTGTTGATATGCTTAATTCCATGGGCGATGCACTCACCACTTCTAAATTAAGTGAAATTAGGAGGTTGGGTCTTAGGAAAAAATGGAGTTATTTGTGTGATGTAGTAACTAAGGTGTTTTCTGGTAAAGTTAGTAACTTTGATTCCATAAACATTTCTATGCTTAACATGCTTTACATGCTAGTCAATGATAAATACTTCAATTTCAATGATTTATTTTTGTTTGAGTTAGGCTTTAAGTTAGGAGAGGTCAATAAGAGAGGTAGAAGTGTCTATTATGCTAGATTTTTTATGATGCTTGCTAACCATCTTGTTGAGGAAATTGCAATTGAGAACCCAACCAACAAGCTGAATTGTTGGGTTCAAGAAAGAAGGATAATTGCAGATTTAAATAAAGTAAACTATCACAAGGAGGTTCCCTTATTTTACTTTCTTGTAATGGAGGGACCTCAAATGACAAAAATCCATGCAATTGAGCATCATCTTCTAGATGATTTGCTGGCTCACTTGCCATTTCTTTCTGAGACTGTTGAGACATTTGTGCTAAAATTTTCATCAATCTGCACAGAGTCCACAATAGTCTCCACTCCAAACTTAATTATTTTTTCTATCCCGATGGATATCTTTCATCCGTCAAGTAGTGATTGTATCCCGACGGATAAGCTTAACATCAGTCATCCGTCTGATAGTCAAACTGCTAACCCGATGGATATTCCTCATCTATCGGGTGTCTCTGCACAACTTCAAATTTCATCAATTATTACAAGTACAGAAGACCTAGTAGTAGTGCAATCACTCCTAGGACTGAAGGAAGAGAGTGATATGAGTGAGAGTCTGGGTTGCTCCCAGGAAAAAGGAGAGGAAAAGAGTGAACCAATGCAGTCCATTTCTTCAGGACTGGCAAAAGTGATTGAGAGGAGTCCCACCTTAGATGGTGAAGGTGAGGGTGTGAGGGTGGGGAGCCAAGGTGAGACCTTGATGCAAGAAAAGAGAGATAATGAGAGAAATACAGGTACATGAGATATAAGGGTGGATATCATTGTAAGTGAGTTAATGAATGTCCAGGATGCTAACAAGGAGGAACTATTTCAGTAAAGTCAAGCCGTTGTAGATTCAACCTCCTTGGATGGTGAGGCATTTACTCACTCTGTTCCAGCATACCAACTTCTAGCTGAACAGGGCAATGACAATGCAGAAAGGATGCTAAATTTGGTGCACACCGTATAGTCTATGCAAAGAGCAAAGGATGCAATCACAGCTCTTCCCTCTACAGCTGGTGATATTCACTATGAGACTGGTGGTTCAGAAGATTTCTTTGGTGGTAAGGATGCAGAAAGTGAAGAAGGGCCATTGGACATAGGGGGAGAAGTAGGTCCTAGTTCCAGATCAGGTATGCCATCTTGGGCATTTTCAAAGCAGTGTGATGAACACTATTTGAAGACAACCCTGATTTAAAATACAAATCAGACACATTATGTTCTTCAAACCACAACAAATGCCAGCACCAAGAAGCTCCTTCAAGCACACCTTGCTTCTCTGCAACTACAACAAATCCAAGGTTTTCAACATACTCAGGATGTCACTACTATCAAAGGTGAAATTGATCAAATGAAAAGGGACATTTCTGAAAGGTTAGATTCTAACTTCCAGAAGCTATAATGCTTGACACTAAGAGACAACTCAGGAAGAATTCTGATCTTGCCATAAAGATAGATTCCTTGGATACAAGAATGACAGCAATGGAAGCCTCTCTAACAGAAATTCATCTCCACCAAGCACAACAAACATACTTGCTTTAAAGGCTAGTGGTAGCACAAACCTCATCTTCTACTCAACTTGCTGATAACAAAAAGAGGGAGAAAGAAACCTCTTATAAGGGAGAAAACTCAATTTTATTATTCAGTCAAGGAGATTCAAGAAGTGAGGGGAAGCAAAAAGTGCTCAATGTTCAAGTAAGTAAAGCAATTATGCCCAAAATTGTTTTCACAAAGCCACCTGCTAAAGATAACATAGATCTAATCAAAGAAGCAGCAGCCAATTTGAGAGCAGCTGAGAAGAAGCAATTGAGTCCAATCAATTGGAAGAAAAATGATGAGAACATCCAGAAGATATTTGGCCCAACACAGAAGCCAGACAATGTCTTAAATCATCACTCTAAAGTAATGAAAATCTCTGTGAATGATATAAGTATGAACTATCTGGAAAGGGGTCAAACTTCATGTGTCAAGTCTCCAAAGAAAGATCTCATCATGAAGGCCAAATGGAACTATCCTAAGGGTTTAGACAAGAATCCTATGGATACAGTGTTTGAGACACCAAAGTCAGATGAAAAGAAACTGTTGTCAAGATCTATTGCATTCTACAAGGATCCAGCTGATTCAGCATCAAAAAGAAGAATTGCCAAAATTTACAGAAATGGTAAGGAGATTTGTGTGGTGGTTGGACACTCACTGTTTGGGGAAGCTAAGAAGGAAGAGAAAGAAAGAATCAGCGTAAAGAAGAAGCAAGCTACTTTGGATGCTAAGAAGCAAAATTAAAAGAAAGAACCAGATGCTATCTTGGACAAGCTTCAAGCTGTAAAAACCACAACAGAACCTCTTGTACAACCAACTGTAATCACTGAATCTAAGGATCTGAAAATACAAGAAGAATCACAGCAGAAAAGAAGGTTTAGATACAAATTTCATTCCAATAGGAAAGTGAACTTTGATGAAGAGGAATTGGAAGATCAGTTTCCCAAAAAGCCTATAACTACAACTCAGACATCAAAACCCTCAGTGGTATTTGAAGAATTCAAAGTGGTTGATCCAACAAGAAATATTCATGGTGAACCAATTGTTCCCAAGGATAAGCCAGTAGACTGGGATAGTTTACCAATTCCTGAGCTAAATTTGCCCATCTTCAAGACAAAGAAGACAAAGACTAGAGCTAGCAAGAAAGTGAAGCCTGTATCTCTCAAATCCAAAGCTCTAACTAAATCCCAACCCACAGTCAACAAGAGAGATCTCATGTACATTTATGATATCAAAGAATTTTCAGACTTGAATCTCTACTTGAATAAATTGGAAGAAGTGAGAGGAATTGATGCTTACAGACATCTTCGTGAAAGACTGGTATTCAAATACAAGGGAGGAAAAGAGATGACATGGCCTCTTCACATGATTCTCCAAGAAAGCCAATATGTTCTGATTAAAGTCTACTCATCCTTCAAGAAGAACTTTAAAAATAATGTGACTGCAAGAAGAACAGTTCTAAAGAGGATTGAGGAACTAAGGAGTATTAGAGCCAAAGATGCACTTCTAAAAACTCTATCCATTCCCTTTACAGGAAAGAGAGTGCATCTAAGGCCCTATTGGTTCATGGAGTTCATGGATGACAAAGGTGTCAGAAGATTCTTCAGAATGGAGGACCAACTGAGTATCTCTAGCAATGAGACTCTTTTGGAAATGCAGGAACTGCTAAATCTCTCAGAAGCTGATGAATTAGAATTCCACAGACAACTTCAGAATCAAATTGAAGAAAACAACAGAAGGCTTGGGAAGAAATCCAGACAATCAAGGAAATAGATCTATCTGCTCAGACTAGAGGAGCATCTTGATAACAATTGTGAGCAATTTCTTTGTGTACTTTACATTATTTAACTTTCCGCAATACTGTAGCACTTATTAGTTTTATCTACTATTTTTCAAATTTGTATTTTCTTTTTGGGTGTTTTATTATCATCAAGTTTCTCTTAAATTAATGGCTACAATTCCAGTAGACATAAATTGGGGGAGATTGTTAGGAATATGTTGTGTACTTGATGATAAGCTAAACAAAACATCTTAGTAGATTTAACTTAGTTTTGTAGCACCTGACAGATGATCAATTATAGTCCCGACGGATGATTCAATATAGTCCAGACGGATGACTAATTGATATCCATCGGGTGAGTAGCTTATGTAATAATAAGTCATGTAGTACATTTCTGCAAATAACTTTGTATAGTTTCTATAGTAGCATATGAGTCATGGAGACTGCTAGTAGATGTGCAGAATAGGTTCATTAAATGTAAATATAAGATGTCTTGTAATTATGCACAAAAGAAATGGATTCAACTGATAAAAGGCTACCCGACGAATGATTAACAAAGCTACCCAACAGATTATCAACAAGGCAACTTACGAACGGATAACAAGCATGTACCGACGGATGATCAATTCAAACATCCGTTGACAGTGACAAGACAGTCACATGCGTAGGGTGTTTGCAAAAGGAATGTGGCAGCGTGTTTAGAAGGAAAATGAGAACAAAGAAGCATTGCCATTTTCATGCAAGCTATGAAGGTTTTCAAAGATGCTGGAATAGAGTAATGAAGTAGCATAGAGTTAGACTTGATAGTTTTATTTTATTATCTTGTCTTTTTGCTATGTAAACTTGGTGATATATAAACCAAGTGCAGCAAGTAGAACAACAACTAACTAGACTAAGAAAATACATTCTCAAAGAAACATTTGTAAGCTGTATCCTTTAGCATTTATCTACAAGTTTTAGTTGTTCATACTTGTAAGCAGCTGTGAGCTTATTTGAGCTACACATAGTTCTCTCGATATATATATATATATATATATATTCAAAGACTTGTGGATACATTCAAATCCACTTGAAAGTTTTAAAGACTTGTTTTTTTATTACTAAACAAAGGTAGGATTCTAAACAATAGGATTTAAATTATCAGTCGAGGATTGTAGTTATGGGACCCTAATCAGAAATTGAATTATCTTCTCACAAGCGGGATCATTAAGGATGAGTACCAATGATTCAACAACTAAGGAAGAACGTATTGAAAAAGAGTTATAATGATAAACAACAAAGGTAGGAGTATCTGATATCAAGTGTAGTACATGGCGTACATCTAGTTACAAAGTTTGGATATGGAAATAAAGGATAGTTATCAAATAAAGGTAGTTCAAGGAATTCAAATTATAAGTAATGGTCAATATAGGGAATTATTGAAGCAATACTAGAAATCAAGTTCGAGGTATACAAGGGAATTAATCAATAAGGCAAAGGTATTCAAGTTAATGAAGAATTCAGGTTAATCAAAATATTTTGCAAGGAAATTCATAAAGGTTCTATTAGGATTTATGAGATCATAGGGTGACAAAGGAAATAGGAAATGTAATAGGGTATGAATCAATAAAATTGTTATAAATGGGACGAACAGGATCCAACAACAAGTTACCACAAGAATCAATATTAGGGTTTCTCAGAAATCAATAACAGGTTTATCACAAGTATTAAAAAGGATCACTACTTTATCATGGCATTAGCAATCTCAATTAATAAGACAAGCCCGAGTTACTTGCCTTAAATCGCTTTCCTGCTTTATTGAAATTGAAACTGAACTACTGAAGCTGAACTACTGCCACCTAAGTTTCCTTTCCCTTTTGTAGCCTAAATGCCTTCACTATTTGAATCTGCAATCCTGAATGCCTCCGCTATCTGAATCTACAATCCAAAACATAATCCCTAATTAGATACTTATTCGCACTCGACGTTCCCTGAACGGCTAACGATTATCCCAACTCGCATTAAAGCTTAACTCGTATAATCACAGAATATTCATATAGCACTTAGTAGTATATACTTATATACTTAACTCGTATATTCAAGCATAATCATAGAGTACTCATATAACACATAGCGAGTATATACTTGTATACTTAAATCTATATCTTAACAAAACAATCACGATCTAAATAACTCGACAACCAAACAACTATTCCTTCATTTTTAACTAAAAAATTCGAACCAAAACAAATGGTACCAAGCCAAGAAATCAACATGCAACCACTTAACTTGACATGCAACTAACAAACATCTTTTAAACACCAAATCAATCTTACACAAACCAATTAATTAGACTCTAAAATCAAATTGACCAAACAACTTGAATCAACTCTTTTTAATACCATATACCATTCGGCTTTTTCAATAAAATACAAACAATTTATCAAATATTGACATGCAAGGTGCCATTTACAATTTAAACCTATTTTAATCCATTGAAAACAAGAACACTTCATGAAATCATTTCTTTTAAATCAAAAACCGAACAAAAACATTATTTTTGAACAAAATCTTAACATGCATAAATCCAATCATTTATTCCTTTGAAAACCGAATGAAATCCATGCTCTTAATAATCAAAACTTAACTTATTCTTCCTTATATACTCACATATCCATTATAAACCAAATTCTATTTTAAAATTAAACAATAACCCAATTAATCAACAAAACAACTTGTAGAATCGACATGTAATCAATCAACTCAACATGCAATACTCTAAATCACAAATCCAACTTAATTAAACTCATGATCTAATCATTTAACCCATCTTCTTTACAAACCAAACAAAATATAACTTGATTACACTTAGGACTTTACATGCATGCAAGGAAAACAACTCAAAAACAAAGGTTTATATATATCATCAAAACCAATCGAACATTAAAACCCTTTTGCAAAACTCATTTATTCGAACCAAAAACCAAATCTTTGAACCAAAACCCTTTGTAAAATATGAATAAAAATCAAAATCCCTTTTTAATATCAAAAAGTCGAACCTACCTCCAAAACAAATCCAAGAAAATCACACAACTTATGTACTATACTCTCTCTTAAGATCATACACTAAGAAATTATGTTTTCTTAGATATAACCAAGAGATGTTGATGCAAAAACTTTCTTAAACACTTGCATGCAAATAATATATGAATAGGGGATTGAAAATGATGAAGATTAATGGCAAGATCTTTAAATTCTAAGTAGATTTTGGTGTTTCATGTAGGAGAGAGAGAGAGAGAGAGCTCGTTGAGAGAGAAAAGAATAGAGGGAGAGAGAGCCGAGAGAGAAGGAGATGGGAGAGATGACAAATGATGTGAATGAAGTGGTCGTAGAAATGATAAGCCTTTTGTTTGATTCTCCCATGTGCTTATATTTGTGGAATTATAAAATTACCAACCTACCCTTCTCTCACTACTAGCACAAAATGCATGCAAGGATGATATGGTAATTTGGTTAGGTTGAAATGAGACAATGGGGTGGTTAATGACACAACTACCCTTCTCTTATATTATGAGTGGAAATGCATGCCAGGGCAATTAGGTAATCTAGTAATTATTAATCTAATAAATGACAAAGAATACATTTTATAAATAAAACCATAAATCTATAAATTACAAGAGTGACATCATAAAATAGCTTAGAATTTTAGGAATTTAATAAAATCAAATTCTAAATTTATAAATAAAAATAATTTTAAAAACTATTTTTCTTAAAGAATTAAAATGCAGTTATAACATATATAAATAGCAATTAATGCACTTCTTATTTCCTAAAATTCCAAATAATATCATACAAGCATATAATCACATAATCATGCTCCTTAACATAGATTCACATATCACGTATCGTAATGAAATATACTTAATCATAAAATTTTCCTTTTTACTAATATTCATTCTCCGCGTAACTGGCCGCGTCCTGACTGACGGCCCGACGCTGAGCGTTTTCAACTACGCTTCACAATCATTCTCTTTATACCAGCTGACACATCAAATTGGAATATAATATTTATTTAAATATTTCCATTCTCGCATAATGACACATAATTCACATAATTACACTTTATTCGCATAATTAATTCACGAAAAATCCCAGTCGTTATATTCTACCCCCCTTAAAAGGATTCTGTCCTCAGAATCTAATCTAAACAAATAGAATGGGGATATTTCTCCCGTAATTTACTTTCTAATTTCCAAGCTGAAAGGAATATGTCCTAAGTCCAATCATGTATTAGGATTTAGGAATAACTTCTTGTGTAATCTGTTTTGATTTCATTGATATTAATAAAAGACTTGTTTTATTTTTATTACGGGCTCTATCTATTTAAGTGTTTAAATAAGATATACCATAGTTTAGAGTAAAGCTTTTTCTGGATTATGATGAGATCATAATAGTGAGACCTAAAAAGATGATAACTCTAAACTTAAATAGTTCCTGGTCATAGGATTACTAACTGGTAATTAATAATCCGCAGAGATCGGTACATACTATGCTTGCTTCATTATGAAGGATGTCTGTTCTCATAGACATTTGTGTGGTGACACTATAGCTAGTATGTAGGTGCTTATTATGGAATAAGTTCACTGAACATGACTCGCACAGCTGAACAACTGATGGAGTTCACTCACGTGTCAGCAGTTGTTCACATAGTGATAGTTGTACAAGTATCCTTAGACTTGAGGTCATCATAGTCATCTTGTGTACACTGAACTATGCTTTGGTTTAGTTCTTAGTCTCCAGGGACAATTATTAGGGCTCTACTGGGTATAGGAATTTGTACACGAAGATAGTGTATGATCAATAAAGGATCTACCCCTTTCAGTGAAGGAAGCGAATGTTCAAGGCTGATCCACTTATGCTAGTTCAGGAATCTCTGGCCAGAGTAAATGAAATTAGAAAGGAGTTTCTAATTTGCATAGAACTACGCATAGTAAATGGTAAGCAAGTGATTGAATTAGATAGGCTTGACACGAGATCCATGCCTTATATTTAATCGGGACATTGTAGGGTAGAAGGAGTTTATTGTACGGTAACTATTCACTGACAGGTTCTTGGTATTCTAAGCAGTGAATTCATATTATCCGGATAGTCGCGATATGTTGAGAAGCATCACTCACGATATAGAATAAATGTGATTAATTAATTAATCATATTTAATAAATTAGAGAATTTATATAAATAATGATAAAATAGTTTTATTATTATTTATTTCTACTACCGGCTTAATATTGAACCTACAGGGTCACACCATAAAAAGAGAATGATTTAATGGTGGAGGAATTAATTAATAATGGCTAATAATTATTTATTTGTGAAATAAATAATTAATTGGCAAATTTAATAATTGATTAAATGAGATTTAATTGATTATAAATTAATTAAGAAAAGTTCTTAATATTATTAATTAAAGGATTTAATTTTTGGAAATTAAATCAAGAGAGAGAATTATTTCTAAAGTGTTTAGAAAAAGGATTAATAATTAAAAGGTATTTTAATTATTAATGAGAATAATAAATGGGATAATAATAATATTATTTATGGAAAAATTTCAGCTGAAAATTTTGCCTATAAATACACTATTATGGACCCTATTTTATTCCAACCCACACAAAACCCAAAAAGTTTGGAAAACCCAATTCTCTCCACCTCCTTCCTCCTCCTTAACATCGTTTTCTTGGTGGATACTGGGAGAGTGCTTCACACTTGAGGAGCAACTGCTAAGGATCTCTGATCGTTGTCTCCGAATTATTTTTAAAGGTTAAATTCGATCCCTCGAATTTTTATTCACGATTTATATGCTTTTATTTGGATTTTTTATGTGTAAAAGTGTTTTGCCATGACCCCGCTGCGTTAAAAATCCAACAATGGTATCAGAGCATATGTTGTATGCATATAGATCTGTGGTAAAAATTTCAGAATTTTATGTGCTTGTATGAATTAATTATGATTTTTACAAGTTATATCATGGATTAATTTTGTCTGATGAGAAATCGTTTCTCAGAATAATTTTGAATGTTGATCTGGGTTCTACAAGTGTTGTAGATCGTCTGGGTATTTTTTTCATAATTTTATGATGTATAGATTTTTTATTATGAATTTTCGAAGTTCTTGTAATTAAATTCGTAATTAAATAAGTATAAATATATGTATATATAGTATATATATATATATATATATATGTTTATATTGTCTTTGCATTTGCTGTGCTGGGACTTGGGACTGCTGTACTGATGCTGACAAGAGAAGACAGAGAAGTCTGACATGCACGGCGTTCGAGACAAGCAACGACGGCTGCTCTAATAAAAAAAATAATAGGGGTGTAACGCATTCCGGGAATGCGTTACACACCTGTGGCGCATTCACGGAATGCATTACACCCTTGTAACGCATCACCGGAAGGCGTTACAGGGCTTGTAACGCGTTCCTGTAATACGTTACAGATTGTCTGTTGATTTTAAAATTAATTTTCTGGGAGTTTCGTAACTCCATTTTGGGCGTGCAATATACCGTTGGATTCGTTTTTCCGAGACGGATCTAATGGAGTGATCAATTTTAGTTTATATAAAAGTTTTGAACTGTTTATATTCTATGAAGTGTTTTAAAGCTATTTTTGATCGTTTGAATTGATTTTAAATGCTTCATGTGATACATAGAGATGTATATTGCTTAGAACAATGTGCTAGATGATGTAACATGCCTACCTTGATGTTTATTCATGTTGATATATGTGATATATGCTTAGTTTATCATGCGATGATAGATTTAGGTGAACTTGAATGAACATAAGGCGTTTGTTAGACAACTAGTATAGTGAAATTGTTTCATAACCTTAATAAAACTATTATGAATACAATCATGAGATTCTTGTGTTTATGAAACACGTAATTGAATATGAATTTTCGATATGAGAGAAAGGATGATTCTGTTAACAACAGATTTCTATCTGTAAGAAAGGGTTATTAAGTGACGCCTCTTGACAATGCTCCACCCGATCTGGGAATCGTCTGATTATTGATTATTGATTTGAAATATTTAATTTAAAAGGAAGAATCTCTTTATAATATGATTATGATTGTAACGTAATATAATCCCTCTAAAATAAAATAATATCAAGTAGTAATTGGCCAATGATACAACGGGCTTGTGTCGGTCATAGCCTTCCAACATGGTAGAAAGTAGTTCTTATTTTTGAATCATTGTCGGTTCGTGCTACAGCCGAGGGTTTTGATTTCGAAATAAGAAATACTTGTCTATTACATAGAGATGTGTATATTGAATAAGAATCTAAAGGTCGGTACGTGCTACAGCCGTGGGCCTTTGGGGACTGATTCAACTGTACAGAATGTTGGGTTAGACTTGACTTAGAATATTGAGTTTGTCGTGCTACAGCCAAGACTCAATTATTCAAGAGGCTAAAGTTTGATTAGGGAATAACATGAGATGTAATTGACAAGAGTTGTCTGCCTATTGAACATTACATGGCGGTTCGTGCTACAGCCGGGGTCGTGTAATGGAATGTAGGATCCCTATTCCCACTAGCATTATGAATGCTTAATTTTCCACGTAGGGGGTTGAATAAATTAGATAAACTAGTGGGAGCCACTTATGAATAAAGACCCGATTCATATAGTGTTTTGAAATGAAATTGAATTTTTGCTAAGTGTTGTTATGTGTTTATCATTTACAGATTTACTTTATACGTTATGTCTTCTGCACTATCACTTAGGAGCATACTAGATGCTCACAAATTGACTAGTCCTAATTATGCTGACTGGCTTCGAAACTTGAGAATTGTTCTCAGGATTGAGAAGCTGGAATACGTGATTGACTCACCTAAGCCTACTAAACCTGCTAGTGATGCACATAATGATGAACATGTTGTGTATCGTAAGTGGATAGATGATGCAAATGTTGCTCAATGCATCATGCTAGCTTCTATGAACATTGAGCTACAGAAGCAACATGAGTATATGGATGCTCACACTATTCTCATGCATCTACAAGAGTTGTATGATGTGGCGGGGAGGACAGCTCGATATGAGATATCGAAGGAGTTGTTCGGTTGTAGGATGTCTGAGGGATCATCTGTGAATGACCATGTACTTAAGATGATCATTTTGATTGAACGTCTTGGACAACTGGTTTTGCCATGGATGGGGAGCTGAGCCAAGACTTGGTCTTGCAATCGCTTCCGAGTTCGTTCTCACAGTTTGTTGTGAACTTTCACATGAATAAGTTGGATGTCAGCCTGCCTGAACTCCACAACATGTTGAAGACTGCGGAATCGAATTTCCCCCCAAAAAAGAGTTCTGTTCTTCTAATTGGTGAATGTTCTAATCCTAAGAAAAGGAAGAGGAACCCTTCCAAGAAGAAGAAAGTAGGTGAGAAAACGCCGGTTCCACCAAAAGCTGAAGACCCCAACAACAAAGTTGTTTGCTTTTACTGTAACAAGGTGGGGCACTGGAAGAGGAACTGCAAGGTTTACCTTGCAGAATTGAAGAAGAAGAAGGGTAGTGAGACTACCGCTTCTGATTCAGGTATGTTCATGATAGAAATGAATATGTCATTAAATCAAATTTCTACTTGGGTATTAGATACCGCCTGTGGTTCTCAAATCTGCAATTTGTTGCAGGGACCAAGGAGAAGTAGGACTCTTGAGGAAGAGGTGGTGATTCTACTGATGGAAATGGAGCAAGAGTTGCTGCTGAAGATGTAGAATCATTTCATTTACATATGCCTACGGGCAAGACTATTGTTTGAAATAATTGTTATTTTGTTCCCTCGATTGTGAGGAATATTATTCCCATGTTAGACTTGGCTGGATTTTCATTTATTATTGAGAATAATGAATGTTCTATTCTTAGAGATAATATTCTTTATGGACGTGGTACTTTAAATAATGGTCTGTATATATGTGACATAATTTACTTCAGATTGAACAAACTAATAAAAGAAAAGGGATGATGAAAATCTCACTTTATAGTGGCACTGCAGTCTCCATTTAGTGGATATGGAGAGAGGGCTGCAGATTTGCTAGGAATGGTACACACAAATGTATGTGGACCAATGTCTACGCAAGCTATGGGCGGATTTTCATACTTCATTACTTTCATAGATGATAGATCTGGATTCGGATATGTGTTTGATGAAACACAAGTCTGAGGCCTTTGAAAGGTTCAAAGAATATAAGTATGAAGTGGAGAAACAAACCAAACATAGTATTATAATTCTTCGATTAGATCGAGATGGTGAATACTTTAATGGAGTGTTTCTAGATTATCTCAAAGTAAATGGTATAGTCTCCCAGTGGACTTCTCCAGATTGGTATCTGAAAGGAGAAATTGAACTTTGTTAGACATAGTTCGGTCCATGATGAGCTATGCAAATCTTCCAGTATTCCTATGGGGTTATGCATTGGAAACCTCAGCATATTTACTGAATATGGTGCCTTCCAAATCTGTTCCTCAAACTCCGTATGAGATATGGAAAGTAAGGAAACCGAGTCTTAAACACGTTAAGATTTGGGGATGTCCAGCTTATGTCAAGTAAGTTGACCCAGATAAGCTAGAATATCGATCCGTAAAATGTAGTTTTGTGGGATATCCTAAAGAGACTTTAGGGTATTACTTTTACACCGATCATCGGGTGTTTGTCTCCAGACATGCTACCTTCTTGGAAAAGGAGTTTATCCTTGAAGGAAACAGGGGGAGCAAAATTGAACTTGATGAAGTTCAAGAAGCACAAACTATTACGGATTTAGTGGAAACACCTGTTCTGACTGAACAAACTTTTGTGTAATAGCCCATTCGTAGGTCAGGGAGAGTGTTTCGCCAACCTGAGAGGTAATATGGCCTTGTCATTGAGAATGACAATGAGTTGTCGATCATTGATGATGACGACCCTGTAACCTATAATGAGGCTATGAGTAGTGTTGACTCAGAGAAATGGCATAGTGCCATGAAACCCAGAATGGAATCTATGTATACGGTATACAAAAGATAGATTATAGCAGATGGCCAGGTGGAGACCTTTAAGGCCAGGCTTGTGGCAAAAAGATTTAAACAAAGGCAATGGATTGACTTTGATGAAACCTTTTACCTGTAGCCCTGTTAAAATTAGTTCGGATTTTGCTTGCGATTGCTGCTTACTACGACTATGAGATATGGCATATAGCCAGATGGTTTTCTTTCCAAGGGAAATAAAAACCTAGTGTGTAAGCTACTGCGAACCATATGTGGTTTAAAGCAAGCTTCTCGAAAGATGGAACATTCGTTTTGATGAGACAATCAAAGAGTTTGATTTTATCAAAAATGCAGATGAACCATGCGTCTACAAAAGGGTTAGTGGGAGCGCGGTAACATTTCTTGTATTGTATTGAATTAGAGTTGACACACATAACAACATAGCAGACCCACTCACAAAGCTACTTTATGAAAGTCACTTTGATCGTCATAAAGACAAGATGGGTATTAGATACCAGAGTGATTGGCTTTAGTACAAGAGGGAGATTGAAAGGAATATGTCCTAAGTCCAATCATGTATTAGGATTTAGGAATAACTTCCTATGTAATCTGTTTTGATTTCATTGATATTAATAAAAGACTTGTTTTATTTTTATTACGGGCTCTATATATTTAAGTGTTTAAATAAGATATACCATAGTTTAGAGTAAAGCTTTTTATGGATTATGATGAGATCATAATAGTGAGACCTAAAAAGATGATAACTCTAAACTTAAATAGTTCCTGGTCGTAGGATTACTAACTGGTAATTAATAATCCGCAGAGATCGGTACATACTATGCTTGCTTCATTATGAAGGATGTCTGTTCTCATAGACATTTGTGTGGTGACACTATAGCTAGTATGTAGGTGCTTATTATGGAATAAGTTCACTGAACATGACTCGCACAGCTGAACAACTGATGGAGTTCACTCACGTGTCAGCAGTTGTTCACATAGTGATAGTTGTACAAGTATCCTTAGACTTGAGGTCATCATAGTCATCTTGTGTACACTGAACTATGCTTTGGTTTAGTTCTTAGTCTCCAGGGACAATTATTAGGGCTCTACTGGGTATAGGAATTTGTACACGAAGATAGTGTATGATCAATAAAGGATCTACCCCTTCCAGTAAAGGAAGCGAATGTTCAAGGCTTATCCACTTATGCTAGTTCAGGAATCTCTGGCCAGAGTAAATGAAATTAGAAAGGAGTTTCTAATTTGCATAGAACTACGCATAGTAAATGGTAAGCAAGTGATTGAATTAGATAGGCTTGACACGAGATCCATGCCTTGTATTTAATCGGGACATTGTAGGGTAGAAGGAGTTTATTGTACGGTAACTATTCACTGACAGGTTCTTGGTATTCTAAGCAGTGAATTCATATTATGCGGATAGTCACGATATGTTGAGAAGCATCACTCACGATGTAGAATAAATGTGATTAATTAATTAATCATGTTTAATAAATTAGAGAATTTATATAAATAATGATAAAATAGTTTTATTATTATTTATTTCTACTACCGGCTTAATATTTAACCTACAGGGTCACACCATAAAAAGAGAATGATTTAATGGTGGAGGAATTAATTAATAATGGCTAATAATTATTTATTTATGAAATAAATAATTAGTTGGCAAATTTAATAATTGATTAAATGAGATTTAATTGATTATAAATTAATTAAGAAAATTTCTTAATATTATTAATTAAAGGATTTAATTTTTGGAAATTAAATCAAGAGAGAGAATTATTTCTAAAGTGTTTAGAAAAAGGATTAATAATTAAATGGTGTTTTAATTATTAATGAGAATAATAAATGGGATAATAATAATATTATTTATGGGAAAATTTCAGCTGAATTTTTTTACTATAAATACACTATTATAGACCCTATTTTATTCCAACCCACACAAAACCCAAAAAGTTTGGAAAACCCAATTCTCTCCACCTCCTTCCTCCTCCTTAACATCGTTTTCTTGGTGGATACCGGTGGAGTGCTTCACACTTGAGGAGCAACTGCTAAGGATTTCTGATCGTTGTCTCCGAATTATTTTTAAAGGTTAGATTCGATCCCTCGAATTTTTATTCACGATTTATATGCTTTTATTTGGATTTTGTATGTGTAAAAGTGAATTCCATGACCCCGCTGCGTTAAAAATCCAACACAAGCTGACTCTTCTATCCTGGGATTTCTCCACAAAACTCTAACTAGAAGCACCACTGTATTTCTAAGCGCTTTTTTCTTTACGATCTAGAATTTATACTGGATGATCCACATATGATATATCTCGTTGAATTTTCACGGGTCCTAGCTCAATCACATGACTAGTATCAGCATTATACTTCTTCAGAAGAGAAACGTGAAACACGTTATGAAGATATTGCATCTGTGGAGGTAACACTAACTTATATGCTATTTTTTTCCAATTTTCCTTAGCACTTCGAATGGTCCAGTATATTTAAGACTCAGCTTGCCGTTCTTCCCGAACCTGGAGAGACCTTTTCATGGAGGGATCTTTAACAATACTTTGATTGTGGGTGCGAACATCACATCCTTTCTTGTTTTGATCTGCATCTTTCTTCTGTCGATCTTGAGCAGCAATCAGCCTTTTGCGAATCACCACCATTTTCTCTTTCGTCTGTTTCATCAACTATGGGTTAATAATTTGCGTTCGCCAACTTTATCCCAGTAGGTAGGGATCTTTGATTATTTTAATAGTCCTTTTGTTTTTCCGATGTTCTGCGGATGTTATGTCGTACTCATTTTTCAATTTAGCTTCCAAATGATCATGAAATTGTCGCCAAGATCTCGACTTAAATTTCGGAGCTCTACCGGATACGATAAACGATGAAACTCCGTGACGCATCACAATTTCATCCACATACATCTTAACTAAAATTTTCCAATGAAAATCTTTCACTGATATGCAAGAATCGCGCTGACTTTGTCAATCGATCAATTATTACCCATATTGCGTCATGATTATACTTAGTCTTTGGTAATCTTACCATGAAATTCATCGCGATAAGCTTCCATTTCCGTTCAGGTATGTCTAGTGGTTGAAGCAATCCACTCGGTCGCTGATGTTCGACTTTTACTTTCTGGCATGTATAACATTTATCTGGCCACCAATAACTTTCTTTTAAGTCCTTTTACATTTTTATACTTCCATGGTGAATCGATAATCTTGAGTTATGTGCTTCATGAAGAATCTCGTGTTTCAATTTCATAACACTAAAAATTCCAGATACGCGAGCAACTTGGTATATTCCTTTATTATCCTTTTGAGCCTTAATTTCTTTTCCAGACAACTTATCCTTCTCGTGGTTCATCATTTGTTCTTGATGACGTCGAATCTTTTCTAAAATTTCCGGCTAAAAAGTCATTACATACATTACCTCACTTCCACTTTCTGGAATTCGCACTTCTATTTCCAACTTCCCAAAATCCTTGATTAATTCGTCAGATGAAGTTTAACACATTCAACCCTCCTTTATGACTTAGCGCATCTGCTATAACATTCGCCTTTCAGGGAGGATAACTGATAATACTGTCATAATCTTTGATCAATTCCAACCATCTCCTTTGCCATATAGTCAACTCTTTCTACGTAATAATATACTTTAAGCTTTTGTGGTCCGTATAAATCTCACACTTTACACTATACGAATAATGGCTCCAAATCTTAAGGGCAAATATAATCGCTGCTAATTCTAGATCATTCGTAAGATAATTCTGCTCGTGTGGCTTTAGTTTCCTTGTCAGAGATACTATCATTTTCCCGTGTTGCATCAACACACAACCTAACCCTTTATACGAAGGACCGCTGTAGATCACTAACTTACCTTTTCGTCGGGTGAAACCTACACTAATGCGGTTACCAACCTTTTCTTTAACTTTTAAAAGCTTCCTTCGCACTTATCCGTCCAAACAAACTTTTCATTCTTCCTTGTCAACTTAGTCAATGGGAAAACAATCTTAAAAAAATCTTGTACAAATCTCCTGTAATACCCTGCTAATTCAAGAGAGCTTATGACTTCTATAGGAGTCTTAGGCCTATCCCAATTCGTCACAGGTTCTATTTTGGTTGGTTGTACTTTTAATACCTTCACTGTTAACTACATGTCCAAGAAATTGAACTTCCTTTAACCGAAACTCACGCTTCGAAACTTTGCATATAACTTCTCTTTTCTCAAAATCTCCAAAGAAATACTCAAATATTCCATGTATTTTTTTCCTCCGTCTTGGAGTATATCAAGATATCGTCAATAAATAATACGATCATGCACTTATCCAAATATTCCTTGAATACTTTATTCCTGAGATCAATAAATGTAGCTGGTGCATTTATCAATCCAAACGCCATCACAAGAACTCATAGTGTCCATATCTTGTTCGAAACGTCGTTTTGGGTATATCATCCGCTTAATCTTCAGCTGATGATACCCAGATCTTAAGTCAATCTTTGAGAAATAAGTAGCTCCTTCCCATTTATCAAAGAAAGTCATTGATTCGCGGTAGAGGATACTTATTCTTATTCCTCAACTCAATCAATTCGCGATAATTGATACACAGCCTCAGACTTTCATCTTTTTTATTTAGAAATAGCACTGGTGCACCCCTCAGGGATACACTCAGGAAAATAAGTCCTTTATCCAGCAATTCCTGCAACTATGTTGCTAACTCTTTTATCTCGACAGGCGCCATTCGACAGGGAGCTTTCATATTTGATTCCGTTCCAGGAGCCAAATAAATCATAAACTCGACCTCTCGATCTGGAGGTAGTCCATGTAATTCATCTGGAAGCTCATCGGGAAAATAATTAACTACTGGAATATCTTCAATCATTAAGGACTCATTTTCTACATCCTTCACATGTGCTAAATACGCTTCACACCCATGTCGTAATAGTCTCTTCATTTGGATAGCCATTAGAAACTTCTTCTCTTGCTTATTTCCTTTGAATATTACTTCAATACCATCCTTGGTATCTAATTTCACTTCCTTACTTCTACATTCGATTTACACATAGTGGTTTAAAAACCAATCCATCCATAATAGAACATCGAATTCTCTTAACTTGAAAAGAATTAAGTCAGCGGAAAAGTGCCGACCTTCTATAATCCTATCACAAATGGGACAGATTCTCTTGGCAGTAACTCTTTCTTGATTCGCTACTTCTCTAATCAAATTAGGTTCGAGAGGGTATGCAACACACTTTAATCTAGCAATAACATTTTCAGCAATAAAGGATCTAGTTACTCCAGAATCCATTAACACTTTAACTTTTACTGAGTTTATATCAAGCATACCTGCCACCACATCCGCATTCTGCACAACATCTTTCATTGTGATGTTGAATGTTCTTCCTTTGGCTGAG
Source organism: Apium graveolens (assembly GCF_009905375.1). Lineage (NCBI taxonomy): Eukaryota > Viridiplantae > Streptophyta > Magnoliopsida > Apiales > Apiaceae > Apium > Apium graveolens. The sequence goes on from NC_133650.1 coordinate 151,589,089, forward strand.
CTGCTGGTGCTGCAGAGGGCAATGGTCCAGTAATCCTAAGTACATTCGCCTTCTGAAAAGGCTCCTTACAGTTCCTTGCCATATGGCCCACCTTTCCTTATTTAAAATAAGTCAATTCTGGCTTCCCTGCTTCACTTGGGCATTCCGTCGAATAGTGACCTTCTTGATTGTACTTAAAACAAATCACGTCTTCTTCTCTCAGATTCAGAAACCTCATCTCCAACTGGTCTTGCATATAATTTGGAAAATACTTCTCTAAAACATCTCCGTAAACTTCTCCCAGATTATAACTTTTCCTTTAAGCAGCGCCTTTGAATATTTCTACCTATAACTTGCCTCAACCTAAAGGTAATAACTTGTGTACTACGCCTTTTTCTCATCCTTAACTTCCTCTAACTCGAACGCTTTTCCATTTCTCTCAACCACGACTGAGCTTTAATTGGTTCTGGCAATCCTACAAACTATGGGGGATGCACGGACTGGAAATGTTTGAAGTTTCTGACTTTAGGGGCTATAAGTTGTTGTAACAGTTGAACAAGTCGGTTCATCATAGGAGTATATTGGTTTAGTTCTTGGTCTTGGGTTTGAGTTTTTGATTGGTGGTTTGGTGATGTGACCATTCTTTACAATCCTGATTGAGCAATTATTTAGTAATATGATAGCATGGCATATATAACAATAAAGATTCTTTTTGAAACCGTTTGTGGGTTTTAAGCTTTACCCACTTGCACATGCAATCCTATTACTACATAATTCACTCCTAAGTTATGGTCCTCACATGGTACAAGATATGATTTACAAGGTATTTAGGAACATGGTATGTAAAAGAGTTGATAAAGATCTCCAGGGTTTACAAGGCAAAAGATTTATATAAGGCTTCAACAGTGCATAATAAAGAAGTTTAGGTACAATAAGTTCGGGCATAAGGTACAATGATACAACAGGATAAAATAGAGGAAAAACTGGAAAACATCCCCCTTTCTACCCTTAACTTCTACCTAGCCTCTACTAAGTACAACCATAGAAAACCAAACATAATACAACAACATCGACAACTACTGCTCCCACCAAGGGTCCTATATGGTCATCATCATCTAATCATCCAAGATCTCCCTCAAGACAGACAACATCCAGTGAATGATCTTATGCACCCTCTGGGCCTCAGCATCTGCGTCACTAGTAGACGATCCCTCATCTAATCTCCTCCCGGCAATCTGTTCCACCATCTGAATTCGGACTCTCCACTCATCCTCCATAACTAAGTTCTCTTCCTAGACTCTCGAGCTAGCCTATCCATCATAGCTCCCATCTCAGGAATGCGGGAGTAAACAAAATCTCGATCCTGGGCTAACTTGCCACCAACACTTACATGCATAATCTTAGGCATCTCAGACTCTGGCTCAAGGGTTGGGGTCTCTGACTCTGGCCTCAAGGGTGATACCTGCATAAGAATCTCACCACTCTCAGATGGATCTTCATCCTGATCTGAACTCACATACACAAGCTCCTCTGAAGAGGTGGAATAGAGCCCACTAGGGTACCGGTCAAACTAATCTCTGAATCGGAATCACTACCACTACTGGGGTTCTAAGAGAAAACACAAAACAACAACCAAGAAATAGCGTTAGGGTTAAATAAGACATCCAACTGACTCACACCCTAACTCTAGTTGCCACTTTAACCTATTCACTTCTCTTAGACTATACCTAATAGTCTAGATCAACTCTATATGAGTCGAACTCTCTCGCGATATAGATATATACCCAAAATACCCTTTCACCTAACTTGTCTCAGGGACTAGATCCTGTAGCTCTGATACCAACTTGTGATGCCCTCAATCTCAGGGTTAGAAAATGAGAACCCATACACCATTAAACTAATATTAAATAAGAATAAACCCCGATTAACAAATAACATGATCTAAACAGGATTAAGTTTGAGACAAGATTACAACTACCAACCAGATAATATATATTATAACCCAAAATAATATTTAATTTACACAATCGATTCTGACTTGAAACCGACAGATAACCCATTGTATCCTTATAACTTTCCAACTAAAGTGCTTGCTCACACATCCTGTACTACCTGCTCTGGCATCTGGAAACCTATGACACAGTAGGGACTGCCAGGAACACTCATGCGAGCTAAATGCCTAAGTCTGTCCATCTCTTGTTTAAATGCCATAGTTAGAGCATAGCAAATATAAATGAGCACAAAAGCTCAGCAAGTAACTACATAGCAGTTCTATAAAGCAATAATAATAATAACAGCAAAATTTGAGGCATTCTAATTTTAAATCTCTAGGTGGCAGATTTCTATCTTTGGCTATACTAAGGTTATGAAGAAAGGTTTGGGCTTTCAAGAATCAAGGATTAAGATAGGGTGAAAGCCGACATTCATCGCAATTCAATAGCGGGAGGATCATATCATAAAGGCATAATATCATCATGGACAAGATATATGGCATCATGGCATCATGTTATAAACATTTATAATAAAAACAACTTCAAAAAAAAACTTCATTTTAGGACGCTATGGATTACAGCTAGTGATCTGCCGCGAAATAATCCCGAACCTCGCTGGGTTCTCAAATATAACGGGATCCCTCGGCAATATTTAAGCCTATCAATTGGTGTGAAAGGGACTCGCGTCTGAGTCCAATCCACTAAATCAAGAATACATTGTTTTGTGAAAGAGCAATTATCTTTCATAAAACTGATGCTAGGGAAAAATTACAAGGATTCTAAACAATAGGATTTAAATTATCAGTCGAGGATTGGAGTTATGGGACCCTTATCAGAAATTGAATTATCTTCTCACAAGCGGGATCATTAAGGATGAGTACCAATGATTTAACAACTAAGGAAGAAAGTATTGAAAAAGAGTTATAACGATAATCAACAAACGTAGGAGTATCTGATATCAAGTGTAGTACATGGCGTACATCTAGTTACAAAGTTTGGATATTGAAATAAAGGATAGTTATCAAACAAAGGTAGTTCAAGGAATTCGAATTATAAGTAATGGTCAATATAGGGAATTATTTAAGCAATACTAGAAATCAAGTTCGAGGTATACAAGGGAATTAATCAACAAGGCAAAGGTATTCAAGTTAATGAAGAATTCAGGTTAATCAAAATATTTCGCAAGGAAATTCATAAAGGCTCTATTAGGATTTACGAGATCATAGGGTGACAAAGGAAATAGGAAATGTAATAGGGTATGAATCAATCAAATTGTTATAAACGGGACGAACACGATTCAACAACAAGTTACCACAAGAATCAATATTAGGGTTTCTCAGAAATCAATAACAGGTTTATCACAAGTATTAAAAAGGATCACTACTTTATCATGGCATTAACAATCTCAATTCATAAGACAAGGCCGAGTTACTTGCCTTAAATCGCTTTCCTGCTTTATTGAAATTGAAACTGAATTACTGAAGCTGAACTACTGCCACCTAAGTTTCCTTTCCCTTTTCTAGCCTAAATGCCTTCACTATTTGAATCTACAATCCTGAATGCCTCCGCTATCTGAATCTACAATCCAAAACATAATCCCTAATTAGATACTTATTCGCACTCGACGTTCCCTGAACGTCTAATGATTATCCCAACTCGCATTAAAGCTTAACTCATATAATCACAGAATATTCACATATCACTTAGTAGTATATACTTAACTCGTATATTCAAGCATAATCATAGAGTACTCATATAACACATAGCGAGTATATACTTGAATACTTAAATCTATATCTTAACAAAACAATCACGATCTAAATAACTCGAGAACTAAACAACTATTACTTTATTTTTAACTAAAAAATTCGAACCAAAACAAATGGTACCAAGCCAAGAAATCAACGTGCAACCACTTAACTTGACATGCAAATAACCAAATATATTTTAAACACCAAATCAATCTTACACAAACCAATTAATTAGACTCTGAAATGAAATTGATCAAACAACGTGAATCAACTATTTTTAATACCATATACCATTCAGCTTTTTCAATAAAATACAAAAAAATTATCAAATATCGACATGCAAGGTTCCACTTACAATTTAAACCTATTTTAATCCATTCAAAACAAGAACACTTCTTGAAATCATTTCTTCTAAATCAAAAACCGAACAAAAATATTATTTTTCAACAAAATCTTAACATGCATAAATCCAATCATTTATTCCTTTGAAAACCGAATGATATACATACTTTTAATAATAAAAAATTAACTTATTCATACTTATCTACTCAATATCCAATATAAACTAAATTCTATTTCCAAATTTAACAATAACCCAATTAATCAACAAAACAACTTGTAGAATTGGCATGCAATCAATCAACTCAACATGCAATACTCTAAATCACAAATCCAACTTAATTAAACTCATGATCTAATCATTTAACCCATCTTCTTTCCAAACCAAAAAAAATATAACTTGATGACACTTAGGGTTTTACATGCATGCAAGGAAAACAACTCAAAAACAAAGGTTTATATATATATATCATCAAAACCAATCGAACATTAAAACCCTTTTGCAAAACACATTTATTCGAACCAAAAACCAAATCTTTGAACCAAAACCCTTTGTAAAATTTGAATAAAAATCAAAATCCCTTTTTAATAGTAAAAAGTCGAACCTACCTCCAAAACAAATCCAAGAAAATCACACAACTTATGTACTATACTATCTCTTAAGATCATACACTAAAAAATTGTGTTTTCCTAGATATAACCAAGAGATGTTGATGCAAAAAATTTCTTAAACACTTGTATGCAAAGAATATATGAATAGGGGATTGAAAATGATGAAGATCAATGGCAAGATCTTTAAATTCTAAGTAGATTTTGGTGTTGCATGTAGGAGAGAGAGAGAGAGAGAGAGAGAGAGAGAGAGAGAAAAGAAGAGAGGGAGAGAGAGTCGAGAGAGAAGGAGAGGGGAGAGATGAAAAATGATGTGAATGAAGTGGTGGTAGAAATGACAAGCCTTTTGTTTGATTCTCCCATGTGCTGATATTAATGGAATTATAAAATTACCAACCTACCCTTCTCTCACTACTAGAACAACATGCATGCAAGGATGATATAGTAATTTGGTTAGGTTGAAATGAGATAGTGGGGTGGTTAATGACACAACTAGCCTTCTCTTATATTGTGAGTGGAAATGCATGTAAGGGCAATTAGGTAATTTAATAATTATAAATCTAATTAATTACAAAGAATATATTTTATAAATGGGTTAAATGGCATTTGGGTCACTCAACTGACTGGAAACTTGCAGTTGGGTCATCCAACTCAAAAAGCTTTCAATCACATCATTTTACTCTTAAAACTTTTCATCCAGGTCACTCGCCGTTACATTTCGTTAAAACATATTGAAACATTTTTTTGAGATATTTTTAGATTTGTAACGACTTAAATATGGGAATTGAACAACATATTGATACATTTATTTATTGCATTTATATGTTCCAAAAATTTTTAAGAGAGAAAAGAGTGGTTGTAGGAGAGCTCTTCCTTCGGTAATTTTTTTTCAATTTTTAATGGACGTAATAGTTAGTGACTTGAATGAAAACTTCTTTAGTATGATGACCAAATTGCAAGTTTTGAGCCAGTTGAGTGACCAAAACGCCGCTTCATCTGACTGTACATGCCACGATAGAATTATTTAAGCCAAGTCACCAAGCTTAGTCAGCATTCCGTTAAGTTTTTAATGGAATATAACGGCGAGTGACCTGGATGAAATGTTTTAAGAGTAAAATGATGTGATTGAAAGTTTTTTGATTTGGATGACCCAAATGCAAGTTTCCAGTCAGTTGAGTGACTCAAACGCCATTTAACCCATTACCCTTTTATAAATAAAACCATAAATCTATAAATTACAAGAGTGACATCATAAAATAGCTTAGAATTTTAGGAATTTAATAAAATCAAATTTGAAATTTATAAATAAAAATAATTTTTAAAACTATTTTTCTTAAACAATTAAAATGCAGTTATGACCTATATAAATAGCAATTACTGCACTTATTATTTCCTAAAATTCCAAATAATATCATACAAGCATATAATCACATAATCATGCACCTTAACATAGATTCACATATCACGTATCGTAATGAAATATACTTAATCATTACATTTTCCTTTTTACTAATATTCATTTTCCGCGTAACCGGTCACGTCCTGACTGACGACCCGACGCTGAGCGTTTTAAACTACGCTTCACAATCATTCTATTTATACCAGCTGCCACATCAAACTGGAATATAATATTTATTTAAATATTTCCATTCTCACATAATAACACATAATTCACATAATTACACTTTACTCACATAATTAATTCGCGAAAATTCTCAGTCATTACAATCTTTGAGCCATTCCCGACAGGGTTTGAGGATAGGCCCGACACTTAATAGCGTCACTCACGGGTTGCAGCAACAGTGCATTAGAGAATGTCCTAACATGATTAGCGGGATCTCCAGTGCCATCATAAGCTTTTATGGTGGGCATCTTAAACTTCCTTGAGATATGGGCATTCATTATCTCTTCAGTGAATGGTAGAGTGGGATCATCAGGATCTCCTTAGGGCAGATAATCACTTGGATAAGCCCTTGGGGCAACAACCCTTCTTGGTATTGGACCATCCAGGTCTATGGCTGGAGGATTTCTCCTCCTCGGGGGTAGTGGGGGTCTTAGGTGCGTCTCCAGATCGTGCTTCAGCCTTTGGATCTCAGTTTCATGAGCCCTGATCCTCTCCTATACTTTCTGGGTATTCGTCCCTATGTGGTTCTGGAGCATCGATTAGCATCAACGATAGGTTCTTTACCAGCATGCCTCCTCCTTGGAGCCACATCGTCATCTGAAGATTCAGAGTCTCTTTCAGTGTAAGGTCTAGAGAATTCTAGGTCCTCCGGAATTGGAGCCAAATCTCGTATGTAGGGGGTGTTTGTCCCCGTGCTTCACTTCGTCCCGTATGTCCACTTCCTGCAACCTCGGGGTATAGGGGCATCCCATAAGGGGGATTAGTGGTAACAATAGTTGAATATTCATACCTTGTGGGTTGAGAGTTTACAGGTTCATGTACCTGCTGAAGTTGGGGATTCGTCCCTTGAGGATCCGGGGGATTTATCTCTACCATCGACGAAATCATTTGAGTTGTCCCAGCTGGTATTCCTTCAGGGGTGTTGTTTCCACTCCGGGTTCTCACGATGGTTGTTGTTATGATTTCCCAAAGACAGCGCAAATGTTATGGATAAAAAACTAGGGTGTATTAATTGCTATATTTATTACTAGGGTTCGGGAGCTCAAGGCCTTTAATGGCCGCTATCGTGTTTCGTAGCTTAACTCTGCCTTTACGAGATGCCTACGGATCTCTGTGGATTAGAGAATTAAGACAAAAAACGTAGTTCAGATAGGAGGGGTGAGACCCCTTATATAGATGTTGGGAGTCCTTGAATTGGACTAGGGTTAGGAGACTTGTTGAACAAGTTCTCAGACTTTGGATAGACTTTGAAGTCCTAGAATAGAGGAATCAGATTCCTAGTTGGTGTAGGTGCCCTTGAGGCTATCTTTTATAGAATTACATCATCATTAGGATTCATTTAATGAGCTGGTAATCCCCACTATTTATTAATTATGAAATTAATAAATAATCAGGGCTTTGGGCCTCATTAATTGGGCTTCATTATTGGACCGTATCAGGTCTAATTAATTCAATATTAACTATATTTCTAGGTTAATTTTAGGCCCATATCAGATAGAAAGAGTATAACAGGAACCTATCAATTTATAGGAAATAAGTTAGTATCCTGGTTCAGTAAGAAGCAAAATTCAGTTTCTACTTTTACAGCTAAAGCTGAATATATTACAGCTGGTAGTTGTTATGCTCAGATTTTATGGATGAGAATTCAACTGTTGGACTATGGTCTACAGGTGAATAAGATTCCTATTTTTTGTGACAACATAAGTGCCATTACAATTACTAAAAATCCAGTACAACATTCAAGGACCAAGCACATTGACATCAAGTACCACATTAACATTAGGGAACATGTTATGAATGGTACTTTGGAACTTCATTTTGTTCCAAGTGAGAAGCAACTTGCAGACATCTTTACCAAGCCACTTGATGAATCCACATTCACTAGGTTGCTAAGTGAGTTAGGTATGCTTAACTACTCTTAATCTATATTGATGTCAAAGCAAATTGCAATGCAGCCAGAGTAAAATTTGGTATTTCCTGTCAACGATAAAATTTTGGCTAAGTCAAATTTTAGATCTCGACGGATGTTCATTAACATCCGTTGAAAATGAACATCTGTTGAATTTTATTATCCGTAGAAATATCAATTATTACTCTGGGTACATTTTTTATTATCCATTGGATTTCACTCAATCTTAGCCGTTAATTTTAGGCATCATCCGTTGAATTTACTTACAGCCTGTATGTATATCTCAACGGATAATCTTAGAATTTTGACAGTTTTCTTTATTTTTGAAACGACTATTTTGGGCTAATTTGATTGGTTACTTTATTTTCTTTTTATTTTTAGACGATTTATTTCTGAGCAAGTATAAAAGCTATTTTCATTTCTACTTTTCACTTTTATCTTTCTCAGGCAATTTCTCTAACTCTCTTCTTCCCAAAAACAAATACTCTCTTTCTGCAACTAACTCCAATCACAGAAATGGCACTCTTAGTCAAAATCATGTCCTCAACTGGGTTTATCTATGAAAAGAACAACTTTGTGGCTCTGGTAAACAATCAAATTCCAGCTTCTGAAGATTATCACAAGATGATGAACTTCATACGGAACTACCAATTGAGTTATGCCATGCCTGAATCTCCAACCATCTACTGTGAATTTGTCAAGGAAATTTGGACTATAGCAGTGTTCAACTCTAAGGACAAAACTATTACCTTCACTCTCAAAGGTACTGCACATTGTATTAACCGTGATGCTATTAAAAAATGCTTCAAATTGCCTAAAAATAACACACTTACTTCACACACAGACACTGATGTAAGTAACATGCTAGTTTCTATGGGCTATGCTCTTGATGCCACTAAATTAGGTGATGTTAGGAGACCGGGTCTTAGAAAAGAATGGAGTTTTCTGTGTGATTCATTTATCAAAGTGTTTTCTGGAAAAATTAGCAATTTTGATGCTGTATCTTACTCATTTGTTCACATACTTTACATGCTTCTTAGTGATAAGTACTTTAATTTCAGTACTTCTGTTATGTATGAGTTAGGAAGTAAATTAGGGGATATAAATAAGAGGTCTAAGAATATCTATTATGCTAGATTCTTCATGATGATAGCTAATTTTATTTCCGAGAATCTCTCCATTGAGAACCCAACAAATAAGTTAGCTTGTTGGGTCCAAGAGAGAAGAGTTATTGCTGATCTTAACAGGTCAAATCACCACAAGGATGTTCCCCTTGTATACATGCCAATCATGGAACAGCTTCAGGTAAGTGAGGTAAATACTTCTGTTCCCAATACTTCTCAACCACCTGGTTTTTTGCAAACAACTGTGGCAATGACATATGTGACAATGAACAAACAGATGCCTACCCAAGCCACAAAACCAAAAATCTTCAAATCCAAATCAAAGAAAGCCCCCTCCAGTTTCTCCCAAAAGAAACTATTTGTAAAATCTACACGTAACCAAGAGGAGAGTGTGAAGGGAAGTGAGGCTGGTGAGGGACAGGGTGAACATCAAAGAAGCCCTAAGGATAAGGATGGAGAGGATGCACTCACCTCTCCACACTACAGTTTCCCAACAAACTGTAGTGCTTAATAAGGATATTAGCTCATTGCTAGTTGCATCCTCCCAAAAGGATGTAACTATTGAACAAAGCTCACAACCAAGAGAACATGCCAAAAGGGTTAGGGACACTAGCTCACCCCAAACTTATGCCAGAAAGAAGAAATAAAAAACCATTGGGGATACACAGGGTGTACACACTGTGCCTACTGAAGTCAAAGACTCGGTACATGCACCTTCTCAAAGTTAGATTGATGTGGCTCCAATAAATGTGGAGTCACAACTAAAATCTTTAATTATAGAAGCACCTAACACAGAAACTCACCCATAAATTCTATGGATGTTGATATGATTCATACATCAATTCCTGATTCTCCATCCCTTACTCTAATGGAGAAGCCAAAATCTACAAAAAGTGAGCATCATCTTTTAGATGATTTGTTGGCTCACTTGCCTTTTCTTTCTGATTCTACTGAGAATGTTGTGCAAAATCTAAAATCAATCACCATAAATTCTACAGTAGTCTCTACTCCAAACTCTGTCATTTCCACTATCTCGATGGATATTTTTCATCTGTCTACTAGTGAATGTATCTGGATGGATGTGCTTAACAGTAATCATCCGTTGAAACTTTGAATTACTATTTCGACGGATGTGTCTCATCCATTGAATATCACTACAACACTCCAAATTTCAACATCAGTTACAAGTGCAAATGATTTAGTGGTTTTACAGTCACTCCTAGGATTGAGGGAAGGGAGTGAACAGAGTGAGAGGCTGAGTTGCTCTCAAGCAAAAGGAGAGGAAATGAGTGAAACTCTACAAGCTATTTCTTCTAGCTTGGTAAGAGTGAGTGAGTGGAGTCCCACCTTAATAGGTGAAGGTGAGGGTGTGAGGGTAGGAAGTCAAGGGGAGCCATTGATGCAAAAACAGAGAGAAAATGAGAGAAAAGAAGGTACCGGAGAAATAAGGATGGAGACCATTGCTAGTGAGTCAATGAATGTCGGTGATGCAGAAAAAAGAGAAACTATTTAATCAAGAATATCAAGCTGTGATAGCTTCTATATCATTGGATGCTGAGACATTTAATCATCATGTTCCAGCATATCAACTTTTGGCTGGAAAGGGCATTGGGGAGGCTGAGAAGCTACTCAACTTGGTGCACACTATTGCTTCTATGCAAAGGGCTAAGGATGTTATCATAGCCATGCCACCCACAGCTAGTGATGATGTTGATTTTAGAACTGGTGGTTCTGAGGATATTTTGGAGATGAAGATGATGATGAAGGAGATTTCATGGATATAGGGGGAAACATGCCCTAGCTCAAGATCAAACATTCCATTTTGGGTGTTTTCCAAAGAATGTGATGAGCATCATTTCAAATCCACTCTCTTTCACATAATTCAACAAACTCAGACAGCTCTTCAGGCCACTACAAATGCCAACACCAAGAGACTTCTCCAAGCACATCTAGCCTCTCTCCAACTCCACCAAATCCAGTCTCTCCAACATAATCTAGATGTATCTGCATTGAAAACAGAAATTGGTCAGGTCAAAAAGAATGTTGCTAAAAGATTGGAGGCCATGTTTCCTAACACAACCATGCTAGACATAAACAAACAAGTTAGGAAAAACTCTCTTCTAGACACCAAAGTTGACTCCTTGGACAAAAGACTCAAAACTCTTGAAACCTCTATTACTCAAATCCATCTACATCAAGCCCAACAAACTCAGCTACTTAAGAAACTGGTGGCTGCACAAACTTCTTCCTTCACTTAACTTGATGCTAACAAAAAGGGGGAGAAAGACTCAATTGTTCCAGTTAGTCAAGGGGAGTCAACAAGTGAGGGGGAGAAAGTGATAAACATTCAAGTTAGTAAAGTAAGTGTGCCAACAATTGCTTTTCCTAAGCCACCAGCCTTGGACAACATTGATCAAATCAAGATAGCAGCTGCTAAGTTGGAATCTAATGAAAAATATAAAAATTTTGATGTTGCAGCAGTTGAGCAAGAGCTAGATGCAAAATGGAGGAAGCTTGATGAAAACATCAAGAAGAAATTTAATCCAATTGAGAAGCAAGACAAGGTCTTTTCTCACTTCTGCAAATTGAGACAAATTTCAGCTAATGAAATGAGCCTAGGGTACATGGAAAGAGGTCAACCCCCATCAATCAAGTCTCCAAAGGCCAGTGTGATCTTTCAACGAAAAAGGAATTATCCAAAGAATTTAGAAAAAAATCTACTGGACCTATCTTATGAAACCCCTAAGCCAGATGAAAAGAAGCTGTTTGCAAGGTCCATTTCCATATCAAAAGATCCCAGAGACATCCACAGTTTGCAGAGGCTGGACATCCACAGTTTGCAGAGGCTAAGAAAGAAAAAAAGGTGAGGCTTAAACAAACAACAAAAACAAGATGCTTTAGAAGCCAAGAACCTAGCCAAGAAGCCTGCAACTACAGAAGTTACATTGCCTGCTGTGATAACTGAAAATCTGGATAAAGGAAAGAAGGAAGAACCAAATCAGCCAAAGAGGAAGTTTAGATACAAGATCCATGCAAAGAGGAAGATAGATTTCAATGATGATAAAGAAGACTACATGCCTGTCAAATGTATAACTTCAAGTCAACCAGCCATACCTACAATGAAGGAGGCTGAATTCAAGGTTGATCCCAACATCACCTTTCATGGTGAACCTGTGATTTCCAAGGATGAACCCATAGATTGGGACAACTTGCCTCTTCCTGATCTAAATCTTCCAATCTTTGTCAAACAAAGGAAGACAAAGGAAATAGTAGTCAAAATAGTCAAGCCTGTCAAGCTAAAACCCAAGCAAGTGGCCAAATCCAAGCCTATTGTCAACAAGGGAGATCAACTATACATATGTGACATCAAGGAATTTTCAGACATAAATCTCTATCTGGATGACCTAGAGGAAGTCAGATCTAATGATGCCTACAAGCACCTTCCAGAGAGACTAGTCTTCAAGTACAAGGGTGGTAAAGAGTTTACATGGCCACTTCACAGAATTCTCAATGAAGGTTATTCCACTCTAGTAATCATCTTCTCTGCAATCAAGAAAAACTTTGGATTCTATATAGTTGCCAAGAAAATGGTGCTAAACAAGATTGAGGAGATAAGGAATAGCTAGAGAGGACCAAATGCACTCCCAATAGTATTGACAATTCCTTTCATTGGAGATAGGGTGCATTTGAGGCCATACTGGATTATAAAGTTCAAGGATGAAAAGTATATTAGAAGATTCTTCAGATTGGAAGACCAGCTAAAGATTGCAAGCAATGAAACTCTCAAGGAAATGCAAGAAAAGCTGGATCTAACAAATGAGGATGAATCAGAATTTTTCAGACAACTCCAATATCAGATTGAAGAGAATGATGTGAATCTGGGAAAGAAGTCAATGCCATCAAGGAAATGATCTAAATTTGCTCAGTCTGAAGGAGCACCTTGAAAATAATCTGTAAGGCACTCTACAAATCTTTCTTTGTGAGAATTTTCAATAAACTGCAACACATGTAAATTTTGATCTACTTTATCTCATTCATAGAGTGTTTTGTTATCATCAAGTTTCTCTTAATTTATGGCTACAATTCCGGTAGACATAAATTGGGGGAGATTGTTAGGAATATATTGTGTACTTGATGATAACTTGAACAAAACACTTAGTAGATTATATTTAAGTGAAATTGTAGATTTCAACGGATGATCACTTCAACATCCGTTGAGAGAGTAGCTTATGTAACAATAATATTAGTAGCACATTTCTGCATACTTAAAGCAACTTAGTGAACTAGATGTTGTAGAATGTTTATGTCATGTTGACTACTAGATTGATATGCAAGATAGGATGGTTAATTATAAATATTAGATGCCTTGTAATCTTGTATAAATGAAATGGAGTCAAATGTCAAGAAGACAGTCTCAACGGATGATTCACAAAGTTTGAACGGATGGTCAACATAAGTCTCGACGGATGATCAACCTGGATTTCGACAGATGATCAATCTGAGTTTTAACGGATGATCAGATTCAAAAGAGCAGTTGATAGTGACTTGACAGTCACATGCGTTGGTTGTATGTAAATGGAATGTGGCAGCCTAATTCAGGTTTTTAGAGAACAAAGAAGCATTTCCATTTCCATGCTTAACTGAAGATATTCAAAGATGCTGGAAAGAGAAGTGTAGCAGCATGTAATTAGACTAGAAATAGTTTGTCTTATTATCTTGTCTTTCTATCATGTAACTTGGTGATATATAAACCAAAAGTAGCAAGTTGAATTGGTGCTAAGGAAGTAATCATTTTTACCAGAGAAATAGATAAGGCAAAAAATCTGTAAAGAATTTCTCTATTCTTGTTGTTCAACTTGTAAGCATCTGTGTACAATTTTGTAATACAGAGTTCTCTACTAAATTATATCTCTGGTGGAAAAGTTCAATCCACTAGAAAGTTTTTAAATAATTGTGTTTAAATACTTTATGTTTTGATTCCTACTTTACTTTCATTCCACACTACTGCAAAATTAAACACAGTTATTTATTTATAGAAGAACTGTTCTTGAAATTCAAAAAGAAGCCAGAATTCAATTCAACCCCCCCTTCTGTAATTCTTGTTTAGATTATTTGGGAATAACAGTTCTTGAGCTGTATGTAAAGATCTGACAACTAAAGTTGATGCTTTAAGATGATTTAACATATTAGGATTTATAATATTCTGTTATGCTGTTTCCAGATGAGCAGCAACTTTTGTTTTATAAATAGGATATGTATCATCTTTCCAATAAGCATTCCAGAGATTATCAAAATAATCCTTGTCCTTCTTAGCATCTAACACTCTCATTCTCTATTGTCTCACATGTATAGGCATATCTTTATCGAATAAAAGATCATCCTTAACATCTATAATAGCATTAGAAATATTAGCTTCCTCATCATCATTAGATTCTTCAATAGCAACTGGATTATGCACTAATTGCTGAACTTCACCACCAGCTTCAGCATGTAGAATAGAATTAGAAATTGGCACAGTATGTGATCCAGCAGCTTCAGAACCTTCCACACCTTCAACGGTTAACTCCACATCTTCAAGTATTGTAGATAAATGAATTGGAGCTTCAAAATTTACTTCCAGGACCATAGTTCTTGTAGAATGTTATGGTGATTCTGAAATGGATGAAACTTTATGACTGGACTGTTGTGCTACTTCATCTTCAACAATAACAGGGATTTTCTCAGGTGATGGAAAAGTAGAGTAAATGGATTGTTTTTCAACAAAACCAGGGATTGTCTCATGTGGTGGAATAATAGAATGTATGGACTGCAAGAAATTATCAATACTTAGACTTGCAGGGAGATTAACAGCACTTGGTACATCAGAGTTTACTTGAGGTTCCACAGACTATTGTTCCATATCTATTTCTTTAATAATTTGTGCACCTGCAAACATATAGCAAATAAAACTTAATCTCTCTATTCTTTTAAAGTAGTCTCACTACTCCTCACACCACATATCTTATGACTTTTAATAGTCAGAGCTTCCTCATAAGGATTACCAAATCATATCTCTCATCTACCTCTCCTTTTGACAGGAAGGATCTTGTCTCTCTTGAATTCTATTTTTCTCTCAATCTTTTCACCCATCTCACATAAAAAGCTCAGAAAGATTGTCCAACAGAAATAAGAGGTGGCTAAAGAAGGGTGATATGTAGTCATACAACTAGAGGTAGTCCTTAAATAAGGTATATAAGTAATCATTCCAACATGATTTATATCATGAAAAATAATTGCTAAAAAGACTGAATCAATATTTAGAATAAAGGTTGATAAAGTAATAACAATATTTATTCCTTGTGAATCTGAAGTCATAATTAAACTCACAAGCACTATGGTTATGACAGTTTTTGTTCATCAATAATGTGAATCTCCATTTGAATTGGAGAGGATTTGATCAGGTTACTGTCATGTACCATAATCTCATACCTTTTGCTTCTTGCAAAGAACTAACACTTGAATGTGTTTATTGAAAGCTATCACAAAGTCTTCAGTAAAAATTGATGAAACCTCTGTGTCTCTGTTAGTATCATTAAGATCTACCTCAACAAGTAGTCTCTAACCAACTAAATGTTATTTCTGAGTGGTGAGCATAATTCAAGAATTATGTCACTTGATTTTTGGCAACATTTGAGAAATGGATTCAAGTGTTTCAGTTGTGGGAAGAAATTTAAGATATAAAAGATGTGTTATTTTAAGAAATGAGTGTGAAAAACTTTCTTGAATAGAAAAAGAAAGTTTCAATAGTATGTCTAGAATAGAAATTTTAGATAGTCTAGAACACTCATAGATAATAATCCTCATTGGATAAGAATTAAATCTTTCGTAAATTTCTTTTTTAACAACACTTACTTCCTGTAGTGTGCTCAATCTGTACTGAAGTGGTCATATGAACCGAAACATAGATTAATTTCTTCACATGCACTATTAAAAACATATGAAATTAAACATGCAGTACTGATTTAGATATGAACAGTTTAAAGCATTCAAGCACACACAAGAAAGTAAACAAGTATTCACTTAAAGAAACAAAGAAAATGAAAATATTTTCATTAATAATTAAGAAGTAAAGTATAAGATTTCATAGAATTTTAAATATAAAATCCTAATACAATCTAACTACTCGGACTTCTTCTACCTCTTTGCTGCTTGCTTTGCCCTCATCGCCCAATGATGATAAATCCTACTCACTATACCTGGAAGAGAAATGATATTCTCTTGCAGCTCAAGAGCTGCTAGACGAGCACGTTTGTGCCAGTTTAGCACGAAGTTCTTCCTTAAGAAGAACTTCTCCGGTGAAGAAATGTAGTTCTAGCTGATCATCCCAAGAAAGATGATCATAAACTGAGTTTGGAACTTCATTTGGGTGATAAACTTCACCACCAATACGAACCTTAATTCTATATGGATAAAAATACATATTTTCATCACTTTGATTGAAGATCGCCAAATAGCATCCACCGTCGTGTGTGTAAAACTGGAGTTGAAGCATTTTTTATGAGTGAAGTTGTGAATAAATTATTGAGAAGATGATGAGTTGAGTATGAAAAGGCAGTGAGAAGTTTTGAGAGTGGAGGGTTTGAATTTATAGTAGAGGAGATAGATTCTGAAGGGACTCTTTAATTAACCATGTAATAATTAACCATAATACGAATACACGATTACACGTATCTAGGTAAACAAAAAGTAGTCTCTCTCTTCAGATTCCTATTCCCAATGGAAGTACCCAAGTATTACTAGATACTTACATCAGTAGCTAACCCATTTAAGAAATTAAAAGATATTTCGCTAACTCACTGATTAATTAAAAATACTGTGTAACCATTTATTTCGAATAAATTCAAAATAATCAATGAAATATAACAGTCAATCATGGTTTGACCATTATCAGTATTTTAATTATGACTATCAGGATTTATCAGTCAAAATTGACCAATATCAGAATTTATTAACTACTGACATAATCTATTAGTCAAAGCAAGTTTAACTAATCACAGAGCATGTACGCATAATCAGTAGTTCAACATGCAGTTTTCACATAAGATCATTGAATATAAATGCATGTTATCATGGTATCAACATTTAGCACAATAATCAATATCTAACAAGTACTGACACATAATAAGATACCTTGTTACAATATATCAGCAGTCCTAATTATCAGAGTTTTGAGAAATGTCCTAATATCATTCCCAATTCATTCACCAATCTTGTGAAAGTAGCTTCACAGAGAGGCTTGGTGAATATATCTGCTACTTGCTGATCTGTTGGAACAAAGACCAATTCCACTGTACCTGCTTCCACATGTTCCCTTGTGAAATGGTACCTGATACTGATGTGTTTAGTCATTGAATGCCACATTGGATTTCCTGTCATTGCAATAACACTTTGGTTATCACAATATATGGGAATAGAAAAATAATCTAACCCATAATCCAGTAACTGATTCTTCATCCATAGAATCTGAGCACAATAGCTTCCTGCAGCAATCTATTCCGCTTCTGCAGTTGATGTGGAAATTGACTTTTGTTCATGCTATACCAAGAAACCAATCTGCCACCAAGAAATTGGCATCTTCTAGAAGTGATTTTCCTATCTATTTGCATCCTACAAAATCAGCATCTGAATATCCAATTAGCTTAAAGTATGAATCTCTAGGATACCATAATCCCAGATTTATGGTGCCTTTGAGATACTTAAAAATTCTTTTCACAACTAATAGATGAGGTTTTCTAGGATCAGCTTGGAACCTTGCACAGAGACAAGTAGCATACATGATATCAGGTCTACTAGCATTCATATATAAGAGTGAGCCAATCATACCTCTATAGTCAGTTATATCTACTGAAGAACCAATATTTAAATATTACTTGGTTGCAGTGGCCATGGGAGTTGATGCAGTTGAGCCGTCTTGCATTCCAAATCTTTTGAGTAAATTCCTGGTGTATTTGAATTGATTTATGAAAATCCCTTCATCAGTCTGTTTAACTTGTAACCTCAGAAAGTAACTCAGTTCTCCCATCATACTCATTTGATACCTGGACTGCATTAGCTTTGCAAATCTCTCATAGAGTTTATCATTAGTGGATCAAAAAATGATATCATCAACATGTATCTGTACTAATAACAAGTCCTTACCTTGGTATTTATAAAAGAGAGTTTTGTCAATTGTACCTCTTGTGAAACCACTTTCTAGAAGAAATAGAGCAAGTATTTCATACCAGGCCCTTGGAGCTTGCTTCAGTCCATAGAGTGCCTTATCTAGTAAGTAGACATGATCTGGATATTTTGGATCAATGAACCCTGGATGTTGTTCAACATAAACTTTCTCTTCAAATTCTCCATTTAGAAATGCACTCTTCACATCCATTTGGAACACCTTAAACTTCTTGTGAGCAGCATAAGCAAGAAAGATTTTAATTTCTTCAAGCCTTGCAACTGGAGCAAATGTTTCATCATAACCAATGCCTTCTTATTGTGAATAACCCTTTGCAACCAGTCTTGCTTTATTCCTTGTGATAATGCCCACACCATCAGTTTTGTTTTTGAACAACCATTTTGTACCAACTACATATCTGTTCTTTGGTCTTGGCACAAGAGTCCAGACTTTGTTCCTTTCAAATTCATTGAGCTCCTCTTGCATTGCTGTAACCCATTCAGCATCTTGCAGAGCTTCTTCAACCTTCTTAGGTTCTGTTTGAGATAGAAAAGAATGGTAGAGACATTCATTATGAGTGGCTTTTCTTGTTCTTATACCACTTTCAGGGTTTCCAATGATTAAGTCATGTGTGTGTGACTTAGACCATTTTTTGCAGATGGAAGTTGACTCCTTGAAGACAGACCTCCCCTTGATCCATGAACTCTCTGTTATTTCTTTGATTAGTACCACTATTATTTCCTGATGCTCCCTCTGAATTAGTGTTCCTATTTTTATCAGTATTTGACTCATCATAGTTTGAGAAAAATGAGTCTGATGTTCTTCTACTAATCTTTCTTGAGTTGAATCACTTGTAGTAGTCTCTGGATTTGAGTCAAGTTGCTCCCCCTCAACATATGCTTCAGTGTTAGAAGAATTTCCACTGTCTGTGAAACATCAGAGCTTCGAGTGATATCAGGATCTACCGTATCAGGGTCAGGATTTAAAAGTTCAGCATATGGTACTTCATTTTCAAATCTCAATTTGTCATGGTCATCTGTATCTTCTAGACATGTCATCTTCTTTTCATCAAAAGATACATGTATAGATTCCACGACTATTCTTGTTCTCAGATTGTAAACTCTGAAGGCTTTTATGGACAACGAATATCCCACAAAAATTCCTTCACCAGCTTTCAGATCAAACTTGGTCAGTTGCTCTGGATGAGTTTTGATAACAAAGCACTTACAACCAAAAATATGAAAATACTTCAAATTTGGCTTCTTTCCCTTCACCATCTCAAATGGTGTTTTTCCATGCTTGTTGATCAATGTTGCATTTTGTGTAAATCAAGCTGTTTGCACAGCCTCAACTCAGAAGTAGGTAGGTAATTTTGCTTCCTCTAGCATGGTTCTTGCAGCTTCTATAAGAGTTCTATTCTTTCTTTCAACATCTCGATTTTGTTGTGGAGTTCTAGGAGCAGAAAACTTTTGTTTTATCCCCTTGAGTTTGCAGAACTCTTCCATAGAGCTATTCTTGAATTCAGTTCCATTATCACTTCTGATGATCTTCACTTTGTATGTTGATCCTTTTTCCAGCTCCCTCACATGATCAAGAAGAATGGATGGAGATTCATCCTTGGTGTGTAGAAAATATACTCATGTGTATCTTGTATATTCATCAACAATTACGAGTGCATACCTTTTCTTGACAATTGACATAACATTCACTAGATCAAAGAGATCAATATGAAGTAGATGATATGGTTCAAGAATGGAGGATTCAATTTTACTCTTAAAAGATGTTTTCCTTTCTTTCTCGCATGAGTCACATAAGCCATCAGAAGTAAACACTGCATTGGGAAATCCTCTCACAAGATCTTTTCTCACAAGTTTATTAATATTATTAAAGCTGAGTTGAGAAACTCTTTTATTCCAGTTCCAGCTGTCTTCCACATATGCACTACTCAGTAGAAAAACTTCTGAATCATTAATACTTGTGGAAACCCTGGCTTCATATAAACTACCATGTCTTACGCCAGTCATTGCAATCTTGCCATCAGTCTTGCTGACAATTTCACAATGCTCCTCATAAAAGTTGACATGGTAACCTATGTCACAAATTTGACTCACACTGATCAGATTATGCTTGAGTCCTTCAACTAGAGCTACATTTTCAATGATGACATTTCCAATTTTGATTTTTCCATATCCCAAGATTTTTCCTAAGTTGCAATCTCCATAATAAACACTTGGGCCAGCCTTCTCCTTAAATTCTAATTACAGGGTTTTATAACCAGTCATGTGTCCCGAGCATCCACTGTCCAAGACTAGAGTATTCCTCCTGTTACCCTGAAATCAGAAATTTGAACTAGTTAGTGTTTTTAAGGACCCATACTTGCTTGAATCCTTTAGCCTCTTTAAGTTTGTTAACATATGTAGCAGAAGATTTTTTTATCAGAGTTTATGTTAACATTCTTACTATCAGTATTTATACATGCAGAAATAGATTTTGCTTTAAATAAAGAGGGTTTCAGTTTATAATAATCATAACATAAACTGTGATACTCTTTACATGTATAAATAGAGTGCCACACACAACCATAATGAAAACAAGGACTCTGTGGTTTGTATCTAACTGTTCTATTCCTAAACTCTGATTTGGAATGAACAACATTTATCTCTTTATTCTTCCTATAAGAATTAGCTAGATGATTAGTGCTACCACCATTTGAACAGGCCTTTCTAGGTGTATTAAGAGGAGTTACATAATTTTCATTCTTATTGACACCTACCTTGCCATTCTTATTTTTCCTAGGCCTTTTTCTCTTGTCTTTCATGTGTAAGTCCTTCAGCTTTTTCTTAAGCTGTTTCCGAGTCATTGAACCAATATTTAGTGATTTTGTGTGAACTTGTTCACTCTTATCAATAACTAAGCTGGATGTGGGTGCTGAGGTTGTACCTTCCTCATAGGTTGACTTGACAGTATATGTAATAGCCCAAATCCGGGGTCAAGATTTGGTGTCACTAAGCAATCTTTATATAATATAAAATAATATACAATGACCCCCTTAGTTCAGGATCTTTTACAGGTTATGGTATGAAACAAGAATCTAACCTTCTACAATTCACAACAACTAAAATACAAGTTTATGTACCTTTGTACTAACTCCCTTGTTTAATTCTTTTCTAACATCTTCATCCTCTCGCAGCGGAGCTCTTTCTAACTCCTACTATCTATTCAAGCTATTCACTTTTACCCTCATTTGTTTATGAAAGAAATAAGAATTTACAAAGCAAAAGTGAGCCAAAAATGCCCAGCAAATATATAATTGAGTTCCAAGCATTAATACAAAGGAAAAAGGAGTATTTTAAGCCCCAAAGCCCCAAAGCATTAAAATACAAAGGAGTATTTTAAGCCCCAAAGCCTGTTTTAGGAGCATTACTTCAGGTAAAATTTCTTCCTTTACTTCTTGTGTTTGTTTTTGCATAGTTTGCGCTTTTAAAATTATCTCTTTATGTGCCCTTTTTTCAGATGGCTGATAAGAAAATGACTCGTTTGGCCAAGATGAATGTGGCCAGAAAGTCCAATGAATTCCCTATTCGATCAAGGTACACTTTTTTGATCGATATGATCAACACCCAAGGGGACGAGTACCCGTCTGATGCACATCTGGACGCGCACGACCATATTAGTGCCTTGCGGGATCCAAAGGAGCTGGAAAAGTTGAGTAGCTATTTTAGAATCAAGGATCCTTTCAAACTGTTTCTTGTAGGTCCGGCCGACAGGGCCTGTCAGTGGAGGAAGGACGCATTATGCGTCTACAGGGATACTCTACGGGCATGTATCAGACTTCCCTTCCACCCGTTTATCCCCGTACTGCTAGCTGATGTGGGCATCAGCCCTTGCCAACTCCCCCTAATTCTTGGAGGCTCATTCTGTGCTATCTGTCGCAATGCACCAAGCACAATATCTGCACTTCTGTTGCTATTTTCAGAAAGATTTTTCAGTTCAAGAACAGCCCTGATAAGAATCCGGGATGGGTTTCTTTAAACCAACGCCCAACTATTCCCCATATAGTGAACGAGAAGTCCATCCCCGACAATAATTTGGGGTGGAAAAAAGATTTTTTGTTCGTCGTTTGGGAGGGTGGCGATTGGGGCACCCTGTTCCGCTCATCTTTTGGGCTAGCTGTGAATGGGAGCCCAAATGATATTACTTTGTCTGAGGAGGAGACCAGAGCTTTCAATCTCCTCACGCAAGATAATGGGACTTCCCATTCGTGGGACCTTATCAGGGAGACCGTTCTTGTAGAACGCGGCCTTTCTCCCGTCCCTAAGAAGAGTACGTTTCCTTTCTTACCTAGCTCTTTTTATTTCCTTCATTTTATATTTTGTTGATTCCTCAACTTACTTATCTCATTTGTTGCAGTGGCTGAGAAAATTGAGGAGGCTACAAAGCCTAAAGACCTGGAGACAACCAGGATGAAGCGTGCTGGAAAGGTCTTTAAAGACCAGCGGCTTGGGGATCACTTCCCGGAGTTCCTACTCCAAGCAATGGAACCAGGAGAGGAAGGCCCCAGCCAAGTTTTGCAAACCAAGCAGAAGCCAGGGTCTTACTTTCAACCTGCTTGGGGAATCCGGGGCAAGGATTCAATTATTGGCAGCACAACGCTTGCTAAGGAATGGTCTAAGCCTTCCATCTCCCCGGTCGACTATCAAGACTTTGTCCTTCAACAGGACTTAGAGGGGAACGAGCTTTTTGGAGCTCAGGCTTTGGCAACGGTACGTCTTTTTCCTTTGCCCTTCATAGTTGCCTTTTTGATTTTCTTGTCTCATACTCTTGCTGTGTTTCTTGTAGGCGAACGCCCATTTTCAGGGGGCGATTCACCAAGCCAAGGCTTGGAAGGTTGGCCTGGAGGACGCGAACAAGAAGTTGGAGGAGGCCAACCAAAGAATAGAGGCCCTTGAAGCCCAACTTGCCTCTTCCACTTCTGACCTGGAAACGGCCCGGGCCGAAAATGTTATCCTGAAGGTTCAAAAGGATAAATACTTTGACGACTGGATGGACACTCAAGAGTTTAAGGACTTAATGGCAGAGCACGATGCCCTCCTACACCCATTTAGCTATAAGGAAGGCTGGGATGCTGCTGTGGAGGCCATTCAGGATGAATTTCCAGAAGTCTTCGAACAGTCCTCCTTCTATTGCCCTGTGCGAGTTCCAGCACTTGGGGGTGTTACAGACAAGCTTTCTGACCTGATCAAGGACGGACCGTCGGGGAGCCAAGGCCAAAAGAGGAAGGAGCTTGAGTCCAGCTGCGGAGAGGAGGAAGCTTCTTCTGAAGAGAAGTCTGAGCCTGTTGCAAAGAAGGTCAGGGTGGAAGAGCCTCCTAGGGCAGCGCGTCAGAAATCAGCGTTTCCTGCAGCATCCAAGGTGTCTGAAGGTAGTTCTGATGGAACCTCTACGGGGACTTCCGAGGGGACGACTGAGACATCCGAAGAGGCTTCGGATAGTGGTTCCGACGAATCCCAGCCATCCAAGGCCTAAGTTTTTTTATGTATTTCTTCTTTATTAGACAATGATTGAACTTTGTAATTGACTTTTCGCGTTTTGTCCAAGTATCGACGTATTTCTCTTTTGATTTTTCAAACTCATGTTTATAACTTGGTTTTATCTTTCATAAAGCAATCAATTCTAATAGGCCAAGATTAAGTCGAAGATTTTATATCATAACTTGGTATTCTGCATACCTTACATAAGATGGGTTCAACCCTGATAAACATATTTTCTATATAGAAAAACCCTAAACAAGCAAAGCTTCAAGATGCTTTTAAACCTACTTATCATACTCTGACAAGTGAGAATCATGCTTTAACTATCTCATATATAGTAAACCTTCAGGTTTTGTGCATGCCAAGTTCTCGGGACTTCAAAACCATCCATAGTCTCTAGCTTGTACGTTCCTCTACCCTGAACGCTCTTGACTTTGTACGGCCCTTCCCAATTTGGGGCAAGCTTCCCTTTCTGCCCTACACCAGAAGCTTCCACTTTCCTCAAAACTAAATCACCTTGTTTGAAAAATCTTTCTTTAACCCTTAGGTTGTAGTAGAACGAAGCTTTTTTCTGATATTCCACTATCTTCGCATGTGCCTCATCTCGTACTTCATCAATTAGATCCAGGGCCAACCTTTGCCCTTCTTCATTTTCCTCAGCATTGAAAGTTTGAATCCTGGGGGAGGAATGTGATATCTCTATGGGAACAACTGCTTCGGCAACATATGCTAACATGAAGGGAGTTGCTCCAGTCGTGACTCTACAGGTAGTCCTATAGGCCCACAGTATAGGGAGTATTTCATCCACCCAGTTATTCCTTGACTTCTCGATCATCTTCTTTAGTCCATCCAGGATTATTCGGTTTGCCACTTCTTCTTGCCCATTAGCTTGCGGGTGGGCCACAGATGTGAATCATAACTCGATTTCATTTTCCTCACAATACTTCTTGAATCCCTCGCTGTTGAACTGTGTTCCATTGTCAGTGACTAAGATGCGGGGAATTCCATACCGGCACATAATACTTTCCCATAGGAATTGTGCAACCTGCTTAGTTGTGATCTTGGCCAAGGGCTTGGCTTCAATCCACTTGGTGAAATAATCAATGGCAACAATCAGAAACTTCCTTTGTACCGTGGCCATGGGGAAAGGCTCTAATATGTCCATCCCCCACATAGCAAAGGGGATGGGCGAGTTGATAGAGGTCAGCATCTCGGGGGTTTGTCTAACAATTGGTGCGTGCTTCTGACAACGGTCACATTTTTTCACATATTCTTTGGCATTAGCCATCATTTCTGGCCAATAGAAGCCTAAACGGGTTATCTTATGAGCCAAAGCCCTGGCCCCCCAAGTGTTGCCCGCATATGCCTTCATGTACTTCTTCAAGAGCCAAGCGAGCCTCATCAGGCCTGAGACATCTTAAGTAGGGAACCACGAAAGATCTCTTATATAGAATTCCATCTATTAATGAGTATCTAAGTGCTCGAACAGCCAATTTTCGTGCTTCAATAGCATCGTTAGGTAACCAGCCGGTTTGAATGTGAGCCTTAATGGGATCAATCCATGATGTCCCCAGGCCTATAGGACCCACAAGCTTAATATCAATGCTCCGTGTTTTTAGAACGATAGTATACACTTCCAGAACTTTCTTCCATTTCAAACGAAGCAAACTTTGACAACGCATCTGCCTTAGCATTTTCCTCCCTTGGAATGTGCTCAACATGGCATTCATCAAATTGGGTCATCACAGCCCTTACTAGGCGGACATATTTAGCCATCGTCTCATCCCTTGCCTCAAACTCTCCCTTCAACTGGGATACGACCAACTTCGAGTCTCCATAGACTTTTAAGTTCTTGACTCTAAGTGTCCCTGCTAAGCCAAGACCAGCTATCAGAGCTTCATATTCTGCCTCATTGTTTGTGGTTGGGAAGTCTAACTTCATGGCATACTCAATTAAGAACCCATCAGGGCTTTGTAAAACCAAACCTGCTCCACTTGAATTCGTGTTTGATGCTCCATCAAAATAGAGAACCCAATATTCTTTCTCCTTATCATCCTTCTCTTTGTCCCCATTATCGACTTCCTTGTCTTGAGGTATGGTATCTTCCTGCCCCCTGACTTCTTGGTTGGGTATGGTACATTCCACCACGAAGTCAGCTAGTGCCTGGGCTTTTATTGCCATTCATGGTTTATACTTGAGATCGAACTCTCCCAGCTCTATTGCCCACTTGATCAATCTCCCACTTGCCTTGGGACTGTGAATGATATTTCTCAGGGGCTGATTCATTAGCACCTCAATCTGATGAGCCTGAAAGTAAGGACGCAGCTTTCTCGAAGCCATTACCAAGCCTAGAGCAAATTTTTCAATAGTTGAATAATTTAACTCAACACCATGCAGAATTTTGCTGACGTAGTATATGGGTTTCTGGACTTTCAGTTCCTCCTTAACCAATACAGCGCTCAAGGCACTCTCTTAAACAACCAAGTACAAGAATAAAACTTCAGTCAAAACTGGCTTGGCCAACAACGGGGCCTGCGCCATGTATTTCTTCAATTCTTCAAAAGCCTTCTGGTTTTCCTCACTCCATACAAAGTCCTTAATGTTTTTTAGTGACTTAAAGAATGATAGGCACTTGTCTCCTGACTTAGAGATGAACCGTCCCAAAACAGCAACCCTTCCTGTGAGCTTCTGAACATCCTTGATAGTTTTTGGTGGTTCCATTTCCAGGATTGCCTTTATTTTATCGGGGTTAGCTTCGATCCCTCTCTTGGAGACCATTAATCCCAAAAAATTTCCAGACCCTACTCCGAAAGCACACTTTGTAGGATTTAAAATCATCTTGTGGTACCTCAGGACCTCAAAAGCTTCCCTTAAATGGGCTATATGATCAGTCTTTACTAGACTCTTGACTAACATGTCATCAATATAGACTTCCATAGTCTTGCCAATAAGATCCTTAAAATTTTTATTTACCAACCTTTGAAAGGTGGCTCCTGCATTCTTGAGACCAAATGCCATAACAAGATAACAATAAACACCAAAGTCAGTGATGAATGATACCTTTGGGATGTCATCCTTGTGCATCCTGATCTGATTGTATCCACTAAATCCATCCATAAAGCTCATCATTTCATGCCCAGCAGTGGAATCTATCAAGGTATCGATCCTTCATAACGGAAAATAGTCCTTAGGACAAGCATCATTTAGATCAGTGAAGTCCATACACATCCTCCATTTTCCATTAGCCTTCTTCACCATTACAGGGTTTGCTAACCACTCTTGAAATTGAATCTCCTCAATGAAACCAGCCTCCAAGAGCTTCTTCACTTCCTGTTTTATAGCTTCTTGCCTTTCTGGAGCAAAACTTCTTTTCTTTTGTTTTACCATCTTCCGATTTGGGTCCACATTCAGCTTGTGATAATCAATTCCGGGTCTATGCCTGGCATATCAGCCGCTGACCATGCAAAAACATCACTATTTTCTTGCAAAAATTTCACCAACTTCCCTCTAAAAGGTTCCTCGAGCGTTGCTTCAATAAAAGTCTCCTTCCAGGGTCTTCGGGGGCCAAAGGAATTGAAACCATGTCTTCTGCTGGCTTTCCCCTTTTCTCATCATTTTCTCAGATATCCAGATCTTCAATAGGAAAAACCTGCCCCCCAACTCCATCTGCCCTCAAAGAGGCCACATAACAGCTTCTAGCCATTTTTTGATCTCCTCTTTCTTCTCCAATCCCATCTCGAGTCGGAAACTTCATAACTGAATGATAAGAAGAAGGGACTGCCTTAAAGGCGTGTATCCCTGTTCTTCCCATGATAGCGTTGTAGGTCGAACTAGCCTTCACCACCACAAAGTCCAACATTTAAGTTGCTTGCCTTGGTTCCTGTCCTATGATTGTTGGCAACTTGATTATTCCTTCTACGGGGCATTCCACTCCTGCGAATCCATATATCGGCATGTCGGTTGGGGTCAATTGAGAGTCATTATATCCCATCCTTAAAAAGGTGTCATGGAGCAAAATATCCACTGAAGCACCATTATCCACAAGGACCCTTCTTACCGGGCTGTTCCCTATTATCGGGGTTATGACCAACGGGTCGTCATGGAGAAATTTCACATCCTCCGATCAGAATCATCAAAAGACATTATTACTCCTGTCATGGCCCTCTTCGGGGCTTCCCCAACAATATGCATAACTTCTCGAGCATATGCTTTCCTGGAGTTCTTGGATGACCCAGCAGCAGTTGGTCCTCCAAAAATTGTGTTGATCACAGGCCCTTGGGGGCGCGGTCCTCTGAAGATTGTATTTATCACCGGTCCCCTAGGTTGGGGATTTCACCCCTGATCTTCTTGATCTCTCCTTCGGTCATCAAAGTTCCTTCTCACGTTGTTGCTTCTATCCCCTCATTCTCTTATATATTTGTTCAATCTTCCTTTTCGAATGAGGAACTCAATTTCATCTTTCAGTTGCCTACACTCATCGGTGTCATGACCAACATCTTTGTGAAATCTGCAATACTTGCTCTTATCTAGCTTGGCAGGATCAGCCTTCAAGGGCTTAGGCTAACGGAGATCTCTATCTTTCTCGATCTCCATCAAGATCTGGCTTCTAGGAGCATTCAGCTTAGCGTATTCAGTGAACTTTTGCCCAGGTCCTCCCTTCTTGGGGGTTGAATAAGAGTTTTGCTCGGTTCGAGGATACTTGTCCTTAGCAATATACTCTAGATCAGTTTTCCGCTTCTTGCCTCCAGTGGGCTCATTATTTATTACAGTCTTCCTCATGCTTTCTTCAACCTTGATATACTTCCCTGCCCTATCCTAGAGCTACAACATGCTTTCGGGGGGACGTTTGGCCAAGGACATCTTAAAAAACTCATCCCTAGTTCCTTGTTGCAGTGCTATCATGGCTACCTTATCATCCAGGTCTGGGACTTTTAAAGCCTCCTTTGTGAAACGATTCAGGTAATCTCTCAAGGATTCCTTTGTTCCCTGCACAATGCTCATAAGAGATGCTGAACTTTTCTCATGAACTCTCCCACTGATGAATTGCTTAATAAAAGCCTGACTTAATTCTCTGAACGACCCAATAGAATTTGGGGGCAAGCGACTATACCACCTTTGAGCCATACCCGACAGGGTTTGAGGAAAGGCCCGACACTTAATAGCATCATTCACGGGCCGCAACAGCAGTGCATTAGAAAATGTTCTAACATGATTAGCGGGATCTCCTGTACCATCATAAGCTTTTATAGTTGGCATCTTGAACTTCCTTGAGATATGGGCATTCATTATATTTTCAGTGAAGGGTGGAGTAGGATCATCAGGATCTCCAAGGGGAAGAAGATTGCTTGGATCAGCCCTTAAAACAACAACCCTTCTCTGCACTGGACCATCCAGGTCTATGATGGGAGGAGGATTTCTCCCCCTAGGAGGTGCTGGGGGTCTGGTGGTCTGGTGCGCCTCCAGGTCGTGCCTCATCCTTTGAATCTCAGCCTCGTGAGCCCTGATTCTTTCCTGCACTTCTTGGGGATTCGTCCCTTGGGTGCTTTGAGGGCGTTGGCTACCTTCAGCCATCGGCTCTTTGCCAGCACGTCTCCTTCTTGGGGCTACTTCATCATCCAAAGATTCAGAGTCTCTCTCAGTGTAAGGACCAGGAAATTCCTGATCCTCAGGAATAGGAGCCAAACCTCGTATATATGGGGGCGATCGCCCTCGTGCTTCACTCCGCCCAGCATGTCCGCTTCCTCCAACCTCGGGGTAAAGGGGCATCCCATAAGGGGGGTTAGTAGTAACAACAGTTGAATATTCGTACCCGACGTGTTGAGAACTCACAGGTGTATGTATTTGTTGAACTTGAGGATTCGTACCTTAAGTAGCCGAGGGGATCGTCCCTTGTGGCTGAAGTTCAGTTGCCCCTACCTGGGCTTCTCCTTACGTTGTCGCATAGATTGAGTGAGGAGGCACCTCCACAGTTGAAGAGATCACTTGGGTTGTCCCTGTTGGTGTTTCTCCTCCTAGGGCTCTAACTGTTCTCCGTGTTCTCGCCATGGTTCTTGTTGTGCTCCCCACAGTCGGCGCCAAATGTTATGGATAAAAAACTAAGGTTATTATTTGCTGTATTTATTGCTAAGGTTCGGGAGCTCAAGGATTTTAATGGCTGCTCTCGTGTTTCGTAGCTGAACTCTGCCTTTACGAGATGCCTACGTATCTCTGTGAATTAGAGAATCAAGCTAAAAAATGTAGTTCTGATTGGTGGGGGTGAGACCCCTTATATAGATGTTGATGGTCCTTGAATTGGACTTGGTATAGGAGACCTGGTAGGCAAGTCTCATAATTAGAATGGACTTTGGAGTCCTAAGTAGTAGGAAACTGATTCCTTATCCTTTTAGGTCCCTCGGAGGCTAATCTGCAAGGATTTATATCCTTATCGGGACTCTTCTCAATAGCTGATTTTTCCCTTATTAATTAATTACGAAATTAATTAATATTCAGGGTTTTTGGGCCATCTTTGGTCCATCAGGCCTGATCAATGTGTTGACCTTTTTGGTCTGAATGTCATACATCTTCTTATTGGGCCTTGCAGCCCAAACCATTTATAATTATTGTAATATTTAATTATGTAATCGGGATTTATTTATCTCTATCAATAACAATAGCACTTTAATTATCACAGTAAATAGGGATTTTAAAATATGTTAACCCATAATCCAGTAACTGATTAATCATCCAAAGAATCTATTCACAACAGCTTCCCGCAGCAATGTACTCTGCTTCTGCAGTTGATGTGGAGATTGACTTTTATTTCTTGCTAAACCAAGAAACCAATCTGCCTCCAAGAAATTGGCAGCTTCTACTAGTGCTTTTCCTGTCAATTTTGCAACCTGCAAAATCTGCATCTGAGTACCTATTAGTTTAAAATCTAATTCTCTGGGATACCACAATCCCACATCAGTTATTCCCTTAAGATACTTCAAGATTCTTTTCACAGCTGTTAAGTGAGGTTCTCTTGGATCTGCTTGAAATCTTGCACAAAGACAGGTAGCATACATGATATCATGTCTACTAGCAGTTAGATAGAGTAAAGAGCCAATCATACCTCTGTAATCGGTAATATCTACTGATTTACCAGTATCCTTATCCAGTTTTGTTACAGTGGCCATGGGAGTGGATGCACTTGAGCAATCTTGCATTATAAATTTCTTCAGTAAGTTTCTGATGTACTTGGTTTGACAAATAAAAGTGCCTTCTTCATTCTTCTTGACTTGAAGGCCCAGAAAATAGCTAAGTTCTCCCATCATACTCATTTGATATCTGGACTGTATCAGTTTGGCAAACTTCTTGCAAAGTCTGTCATTTGTAGAACCAAAGATGATATCATCAACATATATCTGAACCAAAAGTAAGTCCTTTCCATGGTTGAGGTAGAACAATGTTTTGTCTATAGTTCCTATGTTAAATCCACTTTCCAGAAGAAACTGAGCTAAAGTCTAATACCATGCTCTTGGAGCTTGCTTAAGGCCATAAAGTGCTTTATCAAGCCTGTAGACATGATTTGGATATTTGGGATCTACAAAGCCTGGAGGTTGTTCAACATATACTTCCTCCTCCAATTCTCCATTAAGAAAAGCACTTTTCACATCCATTTGAAAGACAGTAAACTTTTTGTGAGCAACATAAGCCAAAAATATCCTTATGGCTTCCAATCTAGCAACTGGTGCAAATGTTTCATCATAATCAATTCCCTCCTGTTGAGAATATCCTTTAGCAACCAACCTTTTTTTATTCCTTGTAATTATGCCATCACTATCAGTTTTGTTTCTATATACCCACTTTGTACCAACAACAGATCTGTTCTTTGGTCTTGGCACTAGGGTCCAGACTTTGTTTCTTTCAAATTCATTTAACTCTTCCTGCATTGCTTGCACCCAATCAGCATCTTAAAGAGCTTCTTCCACTTTCTTTGGTTCAGTCTGAGAAAGAAAAGAATTGTAAAGACATTCACTTGAAGTAGTTGTTCTAATTCTGACAACTGCATCAGGATTTCCAATTATTAAGTCAGGTATATGTGATTTAGTCCACTTCCTTGCAGATGGAAGGTTTTCTCTAGAACTGGATGCTCCCCTATGATCCATGCTATCTTCATCAACATTTTCTGATGCTCCCCCAGAAACTATGCTTTCTGAGTTGGATTCTTCAGAATTTAAATTTTCAGAACTATCAGAACTTGGCTTATCAGAACTTGATGAATCAGAACTTGAAGAGCCAGTTGTATATTTTGATGCTTCTTGAGATGTGGTTGTATCTTCAGTATGCTCCCCCTGCACAGGTGCATTCCCCTTTGACGTAGTCACCATAGTTTCAATGACATCAGAGTTTAATCCATCAGAGTTTGCAGTATCATGACTTAGACTGTCAGGCTTTTCAGTATCAGAATTTAATTCTTCATTTTCGAATCTCAGCTGATCATGATCATTGAAATCTTCAAGTCCAGTAATCTTTTTATCATCAAAAGAGACATTGATAGATTCCATGACCACCCTTGTTCTCAAGTTGTAGACTCTGAAGGCTTTTGTGGAAAGTGGATATTCAACAAAGATTCCTTCATCAGCTTTTAGAACAAATTTGGATAGCTGTTCAGGATGAGTCTTAAGAACAAAACACTTGCATCCAAATACATGAAAATACTTCAGATTTGGCTTCTTTTTCTTCACCATCTCATATGGTGTCTTTCCATGCTTGTTAATGAGTGTTGCATTCTAAGTAAAACAAGCAGTCTGCACAGCTTCGGCCCAGAAATAGGTTGGAATCTTTGCTTCATCAAGCATTGTTCGTGCAGCTTCAATGAGAGTTCTATTCTTTCTTTCAACAACTCCATTTTTTTGTGGAGTTCCAGGAGCAGAAAATTCCTGCTTGATTCCATGGTCTTTGCAGAACTCTTCCATTGTAAAATTCTTGAACTCAGTGTCATTATCACTTCTTATTATTTTCACAGAGTCATTAACCAATTTATCCAATTGCTTGACATGATCAATCAAGATAGATGCAGTTTCACTTTTTGTGTGCAAGAAATACACCCATGTGTATCTGGTGAACTCATCCACTATGACCATAGCATATTTCTTCTTTGCAATAGACATGACATTTACTGGACCAAATAGATCAACATGTAGAAGGTGATAAGGTTCAAGAATTGATGATTCGGTCTTGCTCTTGAATGAAGATTTCCTTTGTTTAGCCTTCTAACAAGAGTCACAAAGGCCATCAGGAGCAAATACTGACTTTGGCAGTCCTCTCACAAGATCTTTCTTGACTAGTTCATTTATATTGTTGAAATTTAAGTGAGAGAGTTTCTTGTGCCAGTTCCAGCTTTCTTCAATTGATGCTCTACTCATCAGACAGATTGCAGAACCATCAGTACTTGTTGAAAGCTTGGCTTCATAAATGTTACCATGCCTGTATCCTTTCAGAACAACTTTGCCTGTAGATTTACTTTCAACCTCACAGTGTTCTTCAAAGAAATCCACATGATAACCTTTGTCACAGATTTGACAAACACTCAGCAGATTATGTTTAAGTCCTGAGACCAGAGCTACTTCTTTAATGATGACATTCCCAAGATTGATATTGCCATATCCCAATGTTTTTCCAATGTTGCCGTCTCCACAAGAAACACTTGGGCCAACCTTCTCCATAAAATCTGATAGCAGGGCTTTATTTCCAGTCATATGTCCTGAACATCCACTGTCCATAACTAGGATGTTTTTTCTGTTTCCCTGCAATCACAAAGACCACTAATGATTAGTTTTAATGACCCAGACTTTCTTGGATCCTTTGGCCTTGTTAAGTTTGCTAACATTTGCAGCGGATTTAGCATCAGAGTTTATGTTAACATTTTTCTTATCAGAATTTACACTATCAGACTTTGAATCAGAACTTACACTAGAAGGAACAATGCTAACTTTCTTTAAAGAAGGTTTTATTTGATAATAATCATAGTACAAACTATGATATTCCTTACAAGTATAAATGGAATGCCATAAACTACCAAAATGAAAACAAGGATTTTGTGGCTTATATCTAACATACTGACTCTTAACTCCTGACTTTGAAGGTAAGGAGTTTATGTTCTTATTCTTCCTGCAAAAAGAAGCCAGACGGTTAGAACTTCCACAGTTATGACACATTTTTCTAGGAGCATCAGGAACATGCTTATAATCATTGCTTTTATTCACACCTTCCTTTCCATTCCTATTTTTCCTAGGTGATTTTACCTTGTTTGCATTCTTAACATCTTTCAGCTTATGATTAAGCCGCTTCTTTGTCATCAAGCCTACGTTTACTTCAGTTGTCTTTTCCTATTTTAGTTTGTCAGAAGTTAATTCCTTTTTAACTTCTAATTTCTCAGTATCAGACTTTACAGCTACAAACTTAACAGGTTTTAACTTTGGCTTTTGTTTAACAACTTTAGGCTTAACATCTACAGTTCCTTTATCATTCTTATCATCTCCATAACCTAAGCCCTCTTTCCAGTTGTCACTACTTAACAAATTCTAAGTTGTTCTGCCAGAGTTAGTCCAAGTCCTGATAATATCTCTTTCCTTTTCTAACTCAGCTTTTAGAGATTCATTCATTTTAAGTACTTCATCCCTAACATATAAATCATCATCTCTATCTTTTTGAGTTTGATGGAACATGACTAACTCTTTTTCTAAATAATCATTCCTCTTTTTACAAGCAAGATTTTCAGAAGTTAATCTTTCACATGTTAAAGTTTGATCTCTATAGCTAATGAACATGGTTTTAAGATATCTTCTCAACTCATTAATATCATTAGTATGAAAGGCATAAGTAGTTTGAGGTACCTTTAACTCAGCAGCTTCAGTACTGCTTTCAACATTTGCCATATCAGCATTTGCCATCAAGGCATAGTTCTCCTCACTTTTAGAATCTGAGGTGTCTGTCCAGCTTTTCTTCTTTGTGATAAGAGCCTTTCCTTTGTCACTCTTCACTTTCTTGCAATCAGGAGATATGTGGCCTTTCTCACCACAGTTGTAGCATTTGACATTTGTGTAATCTCCTCTGTCAGACTTCCCTCCTTTACCTTCAGATTTTCTGAAATTCTTCTTATCAGAACTTGCACCTTTCCTGGAGAACTTATTTCCCTTCCTGAACTTCCTGTATGCAATCCTTGGGATTCCTTTCACCATAAGAGCACACAACTTCATCATCTCTTCATCAGCATCCATCTCAGGAGAGCTTTCAGTTTCTGAGTCACAATCACTATCAGAACTTGATGACTTAGTATCATACTTTGTGAAGAGCGCTTTACCCTTGCCTTTCCTTGAGGTGGCTGCCTTGGGAGATTCTTCTTCAGCCTTAAGAGCAACTGTCCTTGACTTTCCTCCTTTCCTCTTGCTTCTTTGTTCCATCTCAAGTTCATGAGTCTTAAGCATCCCATAGATTTCATCAAGAGTCGTTTCATCAAGATTATAATTGTCTCTTATAGTTGTTGCCTTTAAATCCCAGCTTTCAGGAAGAGCTAACAGGAATTTAAGGTTTGAATCTTCAAGATCATACTCCTTATCAACCAGTGA
This sequence comes from Apium graveolens, assembly GCF_009905375.1. Classification (NCBI taxonomy): domain Eukaryota; kingdom Viridiplantae; phylum Streptophyta; class Magnoliopsida; order Apiales; family Apiaceae; genus Apium; species Apium graveolens. The sequence goes on from NC_133650.1 coordinate 151,624,733, forward strand.
CAAATCATTCAAGAGTTTGACAAATCTATCATATAAGTTAGTCAATGACTCATTAGCCTTTGAGTCAAAGTGTTCATACTCTTGAGTGAGTATTGTCTTCCTATTCTTCTTAATCAAATCAGTTCTCTGACATCTTGTTTCCAAGGCATCCCATATCTCCTTTGCAGTTTTACAGTTTATTACCCTGTTTGACATTACATTATCAATGGCACTATGCAGTAAGTGTCGTACCTTAGCATCCTTAGCAATTGAAGCGATATCTTCAGCAGTGTAATCACTCTTTTCCTTTGGTACAGACTTTGCTGCTTCACCTGCAACTGCAACAGCGAGTTTTGTTGGATTGTAAGGTCCTTCTTTGATTCTGTCAAGATATTCTGGATCTGTAGCTTCCAGAAACATAGTCATCCTCACTGTAAGGCATATGTCATAGCCTATTTGTATATTCGAGGATTTAACTCAACTCAAATAAGAATGTAATAAGTAAATGGTGGATCTACCGTCAAAGAGATCTCGCAAAGTAACATCTGTCAAAGGATTCAGAAACAAGGTTCATCTACAGACTTGAGGAATTAATTCACTGGAAGAAGTTCAAGAAATTGATCAAGCCTCAGTGATATAAATCAAGGTTGTGGATTTAATCAAGTGACAGAGATCTCGTCAGGGTATCAAAGAATTACAAGGATTTAATCTGAAATTAAACTCAAGACATGAAGAAACGTCACAGAAGTTAGTCACTCATGAACCAGACAGTACATCGAGTGTCAACATTGAAGTGGTGGAATTGATTCATAATTCTCAGTGATTTTCAGAAGATTTTCAGAAGAATGGTTGCTGTTCAGGATTAGTATTAATTCTCTATTAATTAATTAAGTCATATAATTTAATTAAGAAAATAAAATATATCTGCAAAGATTAATTTATTTATTAATTGAATTAATTGATTAATTAATTCAGAATTAATATTAAGAATTTTCAGAAGTTTAATTGGATTAAAAACAGTCTTAAATCAGCAAGACAATTGAAAATGAACTAGCATGACAATCTGGATTGTCATGCCAAGTCATTTCAATAGTCATACCGAAAGTTCTACTGGGAAGGAGATTGTCTTTCTAGTTCAACTGATTGTCATACCGAAAGTCATTGTAGTTCAATCAGATTGTCTTGCTAGTACAATCAATAGTCCTACCGATTGTCTTGCTGAGCTCAGGATTGTCTTGCCAGTTAAATGAGAGTCTGTTGATTGATTTAAAGAGAACAGAAGCAGCATACATTGATAATCATCCAATATACAGAACACAACTCAAGAACAAAAACAAAGCAGCCGCAGAAGAAATATTTTATCCTTCATATGCAAACTTCAAGATCATAATTTCTAGTTTGTAAAGTTAAATCCAAACCACTAGAAATCTTTATCTTATTCTTGTGTAACTATCTAGCGGATTAAAATCCCTAGAACTTAATCTCAAATTGCGTTTAGCATTTGAATCTTTTTATTGTAAAAATAGAAAAAGTTCATGTCGAATTTATTCTAGATTTGTGATAATTAATTTGAGATTAATTCCTTGTAATCGATACAGTTGTTGTAACACCTTTCAAGTTTAATAATATTCTTATTTAACTTGAATTTTGTTTCACATTTTTAATTCCGCATTTAATTCGATTATTTTGTATTGTTTGTATTCAACCCCCTTCTACAAACACATTGAGACCTAACAATTAGTATCAGAGCCTTCTGATTAACGAACAAATCAAGATCCTAGACTTTTGTGATTTTTTCAACTCCTTGAATTTTATTTATTCAAAAAATTCATAATGACTTCACAAAAAGTTGGAACCGTTAAAATTCCACTATTTGATAAAGAAAATTATATCATGTGGGAGAAGAAGATGCTCTTGTTTTTACAAGTTGCAAATCCCAAATATCTGAACTTGTTAAAGAAGGGTCCAACAACTCCAATGGTTATTGAACCAGAGGTGATAGTAGATGATGTTGTGATTACCAAAGCTAGAACCTATCGAAAAGAGCCTGAGGATTTTTCTCCTGCTGAAAAAGAAGAAGCCTCCTTGGATGCCAGCCTTCAGTTAATTTTAGTTGATTCCCTCGATCCCTTGATGAATAGACATGTGATAAACTGTAAAAATTCCAAACACATCTAGGAAACTATTGAGGTGATTAATGAAGGTACAAAGGAAGTTATAGAGAACAAGTTGGAGATCCTAACCTGTGAGTATGAACATTTTAAATCAAATCCAGGAGAAGGAATTACTGAAGTGTTTGAGAGGTACAATGCGTTGATCAACAACCTAAACATAAATGGGAAATATTATTCAATCAGGGAGGTCAACAAAAAGTTCCTTTTAACACTGCCACTCATCTTGAACATAGAATCACTGCCATTAGAGAAGCTAGAGATCTGAGTGAGATTTCTTTGGATAGACTCTATGGTGTGTTGAAAACCTATGAGTTGGAGCAGATTCAGCAAAAGGAAGTCTACGGGAAAGATAGAATGGTCAGCACATCTACTGCTCTTGTAGCTGAAGGTCAACAACAACAACAATCTCAACAGTCGGAGAGAATGGTACAGCTTTCCAAGGCTGAGGAAAATGTGATAGTAGCAGAATATGATCCTCCTACTACAAATCAATCCAGTGATGATTTTTATTCCTTGGAAGAGCTGGAGCAATTGGAAGATGAGTCAATGGCCCAAATTGTCAAGAGATTCTCCAATGTCAGATTCAAGAGAAATCCCAAGTTCAAGTACAAGTCTAACTATAAAAGATTCCAGACAGGTGGATCTTCATCCTCTAACACCAGTAGTGGTGGATACAAAATAGGTATGGTTGATCGGAGCACCATTAGATGCTATAACTGCAATGAGTTGGGACACTTTGCCACAGAATGCAGGAAGCCAAAGCAAGTAAGGAAGAACTCTTATGATTCAGACTTTGGATAGACTTTGAAGTCCTAGAATAGAGGAATCAGATTCCTAGTTGGTGTAGGTGCCCTTGAGGCTATCTTTTATAGAATTACATCATCGTTAGGATTCATTTAATGAGCTGGTAATCCCCCCTATTTATTAATTATGAAATTAATAAATAATCAGGGCTTTGGGCCTCATTAATTGGGCTTCATTATTGGACCGTATCAGGTCTAATTAATTCAATATTAACTATATTTCTAGGTTAATTTTAGGCCCATATTAGATAGAAAGAGTATAACAGGAACCTATCAATTTATAGGAAATAAGTTAGTATCCTGGTTCAGTAAGAAGCAAAATTCAGTTTCTACTTTTATAGCTAAAGCTGAATATATTACAGCTGGTAGTTGTTATGCTCAGATTTTATGGATAAGAATTCAACTGTTGGACTATGGTCTACAGGTGAATAAGATTCCTATTTTTTGTGACAACATAAGTGCCATTGCAATTACTAAAAATCCAGTACAACATTCAAGGACCAAGCACATTGACATCAAGTACCACATTAACATTAGGGAACATGTTATGAATGGTATTGTGGAACTTCATTTTGTTCCAAGTGAGAAGCAACTTGCAGACATCTTTACCAAGCCACTTGATGAATCCACATTCACTAGGTTGCTAAGTGAGTTAGGTATGCTTAACTACTCTTAATCTATATTGATGTCAAAGCAAATTGCAATGCAGCCAGAGTAAAATTTGGTATTTCCTGTCAACGATAAAATTTTGGCTAAGTCAAATTTTAGATCTCGACGGATGTTCATTATCCGTTGAAAATGAACATCCGTTGAATTTTATTATCCGTAGAAATATCAATTATTACTCTGGGTACATTTTTTATTATCCGTTGGATTTCACTCAATCTTAGCCGTTAATTTTAAGCATCATCCGTTGAATTTACTTACAGCCTGTATGTATATCTCAACGGATAATCTTAGAATTTTGACAGTTTTCTTTATTTTTGAAACGGCTGTTTTGGGCTAATTTGATTGGTTACTTTATTTACTTTTTATTTTTAGACAGTTTATTTCTGAGCAAGTATAAAAGCTATTTTCATTTCTACTTTTCACTTTTATCTTTCTCAGGCAATTTCTCTAACTCTCTTCTTCTCAAAAACAAATACTCTCTTTCTGCAACTAACTCCAATCACAGAAATGGCACTCTTATTCAAAATCATGTCCTCAACTGGGTTTATCTATGAAAAGAACAACTTTGTGGCTCTGGTAAACAAGCAAATTCCGGCTTCTGAAGATTATCACAAGTGATGAACTTCATACGGAACTGCAAATTGAGTTATGCCATGCCTGAATCTCCAACCATCTACTGTGAATTTGTCAAGGAAATTTGGACTATAGCAGTGTTCAACTCTAAGGACAAAACTATTACCTTCACTCTCAAAGGTACTGCACATTGTATTAACTGTGATGCTATTAAAAAATGCTTCAAATTGCCTAAAAATAACACACTTACTTCACACACAGACACTGATGTAAGTAACATGCTAGTTTCTATGGGCTATGCTCTTGATGCCACTAAATTAGGTGATGTTAGGAGACCGGGTCTTAGAAAAGAATGGAGTTTTCTGTGTGATTCATTTATCAAAGTGTTTTCTGGAAAAATTAGCAATTTTGATGCTGTATCTTACTCATTTGTTCACATACTTTACATGCTTCTTAGTGATAAGTACTTTAATTTCAGTACTTCTGTTATGTATGAGTTAGGAAGTAAATTAGGGGATATAAATAAGAGGTCTAAGAATATCTATTATGCTAGATACTTCATGATGATAGCTAATTTTATTTCCGAGAATCTCTCCATTGAGAACCCAACAAATAAGTTAGCTTGTTGGGTCCAAGAGAGAAGAGTTATTGCTGATCTTAACAGGTCAAATCACCACAAGGATGTTCCCCTTGTATACATGCCAATCATGGAACAGCTTCAGGTAAGTGAGGTAAATACTTCTGTTCCCACTACTTCTCAACCACCTGGTTCTTTGCAAACAACTGTGGCAATGACATATGTGACAATGAACAAACAGATGCCTACCCAAGCCACAAAACCAAAAATCTTCAAATCCAAATCAAAGAAAGCCCCCTCCAGTTTCTCCCAAAAGAAACTATTTGTAAAATCTACACGAAGCCAAGAGGAGAGTGTGAAGGGAAGTGAGGCTGGTGAGGGACAGGGTGAACATCAAAGAAGCCCTAAGGATAAGGATGGAGAGGATGCACTCACCTCTCCACACTACAGTTTCCCAACAAACTGTAGTGCATAATAAGGATATTAGCTCATTGCTAGTTGCATCCTCCCAAAAGGATGTAACTATTGAACAAAGCTCACAGCCAAGAGAACATGCCAAAAGGGTTAGGGACACTAGCTCACCCCAAACTTATGTCAGAAAGAAGAAATAAAAAACCATTGGGGTTACACAGGGTGTACACACTGTGCCTACTGAAGTCAAAGACTCGGTACATGCACCTTCTCAAAGTTAGATTGATGTGGCTCCAATAAATGTGGAGTCACAACCAAAATCTTTAATTATAGAAGCACCTAACACAGAAACTCACCCATAAATTCTATGGATGTTGATATGATTCATACATCAATTCCTGATTCTCCATCCCTTACTCTAATGGAGAAGCCAAAATCTACAACAAGTGAGCATCATCTTTTAGATGATTTGTTGGCTCACTTGCCTTTTCTTTCTGATTCTACTGAGAATGTTGTGCAAAATCTAAAATCAATCACCACAAATTCTACAGTAGTCTCTACTCCAAACTCTATCATTTCCACTATCTCGATGGATATTTTTCATCTGTCTACTAGTGACTGTATCTGGATGGATGTGCTTAACAGTAATCATCTGTTGAAACTTTCAACTACTATTTCGACGAATGTTTCTCATCCATTGAATATCACCGCAACACTCCAAATTTCAACATCAGTTACAAGTGCAAATAATTTAGTGGTTTTAGAGTCATTCCTAGGATTGAGGGAAGGTAGTGAACAGAGTGAGAGGCTGAGTTGCTCTCAAGCAAAAGGAGAGGAAATGAGTGAAACTCTACAAGCTATTTCTTCTAGCTTGGTAAAAGTGAGTGAGTGGAGTCCCACCTTAATAGGTGAAGGTGAGGGTGTGAGGGTAGGAAGTCAAGGGGAGCCATTGATGCAAAAACAGAGAGAAAATGAGAGAAAAGAAGGTACTGGAGAAATAAGGATGGAGACCATTGCTAGTGAGTCAATGAATGTCAGTGATGCAGAAAAAAGAGAAACTATTTAATCAAGAATATCAAGCTGTGATAGATTCTATCTCATTGGATGCTGAGACATTTACTCATCATGTTCCAGCATATCTACTTTTGGCTGGACAGGGCATTGGGGAGGCTGAGAAGCTACTCAACTTGGTGCACACTATTGCTTCTATGCAAAGGGCTAAGGATGTCATCACAGCCATGCCACCCACAGCTAGTGATGATGTTGATTTTAGAACTGGTGGTTCTGAGGATATTTTGGAAATGAAGATGATGATGAAGGAGATTTCATGGATATAGGGGGAAACATGCCCTAGCTCAAGATCAAACATTCCATTTTGGGTGTTTTCCAAAGAATATGATGAGCATCATTTCAAATCCACTCTCTTTCACATAATTCAACAAACTCAGACAGCTCTTCAGGCCACCACAAATGCCAACACCAAGAGACTTCTCCAAGCACATCTAGCCTCTCTCCAACTCCACCAAATCCAGTCTCTCCAACATAATCTAGATGTAACTGCATTGAAAACATAAATTGGTCAGGTCAAAAAGGATGTTGCTAAAAGATTGGAGGCCAAGTTTCCTAACACAACCATGCTAGACATAAACAAACAACTTAGGAAAAACTCTCTTCTAGACAGCAAAGTTGACTCCTTGGACAAAAGACTCAAAACTCTTGAAACCTCCATTACTCAAATCCATCTACATCAAACCCAACAAACTTAGCTACTTCAGAAACTGGTGGATGCACAAACTTCTTCCTCCACTTAACTTGATGCTAACAAAAAGGGGAGAAAGACTCAATTTTTCCAGTTAGTCAAGGGGAGTCAACAAGTGAGGGGGAGAAAGTGCTAAACATTCAAGTTAGTAAAGTAAGTGCGCCAACAATTGCTTTTCCTAAGCCACCAGCCTTGGACAACATTGATCAAATCAAGATAGCAGCTGCTAAGTTGAAATCTAATAAAAAATATAAAAATTTTGATGTTACAGCAGTTGAGCAAGAGCTAGATGCAAAATGGAGGAAGCTTGATGAAAACATCAAGAAGAAATTTAATCCAATTGAGAAGCAAGACAAGGTCTTTTCTCACTTCTGCAAATTGAGACAAATTTCAGCTAATGAAATGAGCCTAGGGAACATGGAAAGAGGTCAACCCCCATCAATCAAGTCTCCAAAGGCCAGTGTGATCTTTCAACGAAAAAGGAATTATCCAAAGAATTTAGAAAAAATCCACTGGACCTATCTTATGAAACCCCTAAGCCAGATGAAAAGAAGCTGTTTGCAAGGTCCATTTCCATATCAAAAGATCCCAGAGACATCCACAGTTTGCAGAGGCTGGACATCACAGTTTGCAGAGGCTAAGAAAGAAAAAAAGGTGAGGCTTAAACAAACAACAAAAGCAAGATGCTTTAGAAGCCAAGAACCTAGCCAAGAAGCCTGCAACTACAGAAGTTACATTGCCTGCTGTGATAACTGAAAATCTGGATGAAGGAAAGAAGGAAGAACCAAATCAGCCAAAAAGGAAGTTTAGATACAAGATCCATGCAAAGAGGAAGATAGATTTCAATGATGATAAAGAAGACTACATGCCTGTCAAATATATAACTTCAAGTCAACCAGCCATACCTACAATGAAGGAGGATGAATTCAAGGTTGATCCCAACATCACCTTTCATGGTGAACGTGCGCTTTCCAAGGATGAACCCATAGATTGGGACAACTTGCCTCTTCCTGATCTAAATCTTCCAATCTTTGTCAAACAAAGGAAGACAAAGGAAATAGTAGTCAAAATAGTCAAGCCTGTCAAGCTAAAACCCAAGCAAGTGGCCAAATCCAAGCTTATTGTCAACAAGGGAGATCAACTATACATATGTGACATCAAGGAATTTTCAGACATAAATCTCTATCTGGATGACCTAGAGGAAGTCAGATCTATTGATGCCTACAAGCACCTTCCAGAGAGACTAGTCTTCAGGTACAAGGGTGGTAAAGAGTTTATATGGCCACTTCACAGAATTCTCAATGAAGGTTATTCCACTCTAGTAATCATCTTCTCTGCAATCAAGAAAAACTTTGGATTCTATATAGTTGCCAAGAAAATGGTGCTAAACAAGATTGAGGAGATAAGGAATAGCTAGAAAGGACCAAATGCACTCCCAATAGTATTGACAATTCCTTTCATTGGAGATAGGGTGCATTTGAGGCCATACTGGATTATAAAGTTCAAGGATGAAAAGTATATTAGAAGATTCTTCAGATTGGAAGACCAACTAAAGATTACAAGCAATGAAACTCTCAAGGAAATACAAGAAAAGCTGGATCTAACAAATGAGGATGAATCAGAATTTTTCAGACAACTCCAATATCAGATTGAAGAGAATAATGTGAAGCTGGGAAAGAAGTCAATGCCATCAAGGAAATGATCTAAATTTGCTCAGTCTGGAGGAGCACCTTGAAAATAATCCGTAAGACACTCTACAAATCTTTCTTTGTGAGAATTTTCAATAAACTGCAACACATGTAAATTTTGATCTACTTTATCTCATTCATAGAGTGTTTTGTTATCATCAAGTTTCTCTTAATTTATGGCTACAATTCCGGTAGACATAAATTGGGGGACATTGTTAGGAATATGTTGTGTACTTGATGATAACTTGAACAAAACACTTACTAGATTATATTTAAGTGAAATTGTAGCTTTCAACGGATGATCACTTCAACATCCACTGAGAGTGTGGCTTATGTAACAATAATATTAGTAGCACATTTCTGCATACTTAAAACAACTTAGTGAACTAGATGTTGTAGAATGTTTATGTCATGTTGACTACTAGATTTATATGCAAGATAGGATGGTTAATTGTAAATATTAGATGCCTTGTAATCTTGTATAAATGAAATAGAGTCAAATGTCAAGAAGACAGTCTCAACGGATGATTCAAAAAGTTTGAACGGATGGTTAACATAAGTCTCGACGGATGATCAACCTGGATTTCGACGGATGATCAATCTGAGTTTTAACGGATGATCAGATTCAAAAGAGCAGTTGATAGTGACTTGATAGTCACATGCGTTGGTTGTATGCAAATAGAATGTGGCAGCCTAATTCAGGTTTTTAGAGAACAAAGAAGCATTTCCATTTCCATGCTTAACTGAAGATATTCAAAGATGCTGGAAAGAGAAGTGTAGCAGCATGTAATTAGACTAGAAATAGTTTGTCTTATTATCTTATCTTTCTATCATGTAACTTGGTGATATATAAACCAAAAGTAGCAAGTTGAATTGGTACTAAGTAAGTAAGCATTTTTACCAGAGAAATAGATAAGGCAAAAAATCTGTAAAGAATTTCTCTATTCTTGTTGTTCAACTTGTAAGCATCTGTGTACAATTTTGTAATACAGAGTTCTCTACTAAATTATATCTCTGGTGGAAAAGTTCAATCCACTAGAAAGTTTTTAAATAATTGTGTTTAAATACTTTATGTTTTGATTCCTACTTTACTTTCATTCCACACTACTGCAAAATCAAACACAGTTATTTATTTGTAGAAGAACTGTTCTTGAAATTCAAAAAGAAGACAGAATTCCATTCAACCCCCCATTTTGTAATTCTTGTTTAGATTATTTGGGAATAACACTTCTTGAGCTGTATGTAAAGATCTGACAACTAAAGTTGATGCTTTAAGATGATTTAGCATATTAGGATTTATAATATTCTGTTATGTTGTTTCCAGATGAGCAGCAACTTTTGTTTTGTAAATAGGATATGTATCATCTTTCCAATAAGCATTCCAGAGATTATCAAAATAATCCTTGTCCTTCTTAGCATCTTAAACTCTCATTCTCTGTTGTCTCACATGTATAGGCATATCTTTAGCGAAGAAAAGATCATCCTCAACATCTATAATAGCATTAGAAATATTAGCTTCCTCACCATCATTAGATTCTTCAATAGCAACTGGATTATGCACTAATTGCTGAACTTCACCACCAGCTTCAGCATGTAGAATAGAATTAGAAATTGGCACAGTATGTGATCCAGTAGCTTCAGAAGCTTCCACACCTTCAACAGTTAACTCCACATCTTCAAGTATTGTAGATAAATGAACTGGAGCTTCAAAATTTACTTCCAGGACCATAGTTCTTGTAGAATGTTGTGGTGATTCTGAAATTGATGAAACTTTATGACTAGACTGTTGTGCTACTTCATCTTCAACAACAACAGGGATTTTTTCAGGTGATGGAAAAGTAGAGTAAATGGATTGTTTTTCAACAAAACCAGGGATTGTCTCATGTGGTGGAATAATAGAATGTATGGACTGCAAGAAATTATCAATACTTAGACTTGCAGGGAGATTAACAGCACTTGGTACATCAGAGTTTACTTGAGGTTCAACAGACTATTGTTCCATATCTATTTCTTTAATACTTTGTGCACCTGCAAACATATAGCAAATAAAACTTAATCTCTCTATTCTTTTAAAGTAGTCTCACTACTCCTCACACCACATATCTTATGACTTTTAATAGTCAGAGCTTCCTCATAAGGATTACCAAATCATATCTCTCATCTACCTCTCCTTTTGACAGGAAGGATCTTGCCTCTCTTGAATTCTATTTTTCTCTCAATCTTTTCACCCATCTCATATAAAAAGCTCAGAAAGATTGTCCAACAGAAATAAGAGGTGCCTAAAGAAGGGTGATATGTGGTCATACAACTAGAGGTAGTCCTTAAATAAGGTATATAAGTAATCATTCCAACATGATTTATATCACGAAAAATAATTGCTAAAAAGACTGAATTAATATTTAGAATAAAGGTTGATAAAGTAATAACAATATTTATTCCTTGTGAATCTGAAGTCATAATTAAACTCACAAGCACTGTGGTTATGACAGTTTTTGTTCATCAATAATGTGAATCTCCATTTGAATTGGAGAGGATTTGATCAGGTTACTGTCATGTACCATAATCTCATACCTTTTGCTTCTTGCAAAGAACTAACACTTGAATGTGTTTATTGAAAGCTATCACAAAGTCTTCAGTAAAAATTGATGAAACCTCTGTGTCTCTGTTAGTATCATTAAGATCTGCCTCAACAAGTAGTCTCTAACCAACTAAATGTTATTTCTGAGTGGTGAGCATAATTCAAGAATTATGTCACTTGATTTTTGGCAACATTTGAGAAATGGATTCAAGTGTTTCAGTTGTGGGAAGAAATTTAAGATATAAAAGATGTGTTATTTTAAGAAATGAGTGTGAAAAACTTTCTTGAATAGAAAAAGAAAGTTTCAATAGTATGTCTAGAATAGAAATTTTAGATAGTCAAGAACACTCATAGATAATAATCCTCATTAAATAAGAATTAAATATTTCATAAATTTCTTTTTTAACAACACTTACTTCCTGTAGTGTGCTCAATCTGTACTGAAGTGATCATATGAACCGAAACATAGATTAATTTCTTCACATGCACTATTAAAAACATATGAAATTAAACATGCAGTACTGATTTTGATATGAACAGTTAAAAGCATTCAAGCACACACAAGAAAGTAAACAAGTATTCACTTAAAGAAACAAAGAAAACGAAAATATTTTCATTAATAATTAAGAAGCAAAGTATAAGATTTCATAGAATTTTAAATATAAAATCCTAATACAATCTAACTACTCGGACTTCTTTTGCCTCTTTGCTGCTTGCTCTGCCCTCATCGCCCAATGATGATAAATCCTACTCACTATACCTGCAAGAGAAATGATATTCTCTTGCAGCTCAAGAGCTGCTAGACGAGCATGTTTGTGCCAGTTTAGCACGAAGTTCTTCCTTAAGAAGAACTTCTCCGGTGAAGAAATGTAGTTCTAGCTGATCATCCCAAGAAAGATGATCATGGACTGAGTTTGGAACTTCATTTGGGTGATAAACTTCACCACAATACGAACCTTAATTCCATATGGATCAAAATACATATTTTCATCACTTTGATTGAAGATCGCCAAATAGCATCCACCGTTGTGTGTGTAAAACTGGAGTTGAACCATTTTTTATGAGTGAGGTTGTGAATAAATTATTGAGAAGATGATGAGTTGAGTATGAAAAGGCAGTGAGAAGTTTTGAGAGTGGAGGGTTTGAATTTATAGCAGAGGAGATAGATTCTGAAGGGACTCTTTGATTAACCATGTAATAATTAACCATAATACGAATACACGATTACGCGTATCTAGGTAAACAAAAAGTAGTCTCTCTCTTCAGATTCCTATTCCCAATGGAAGTACCCAAGTATTACTAGATACTTACATCAGTAGCTAACCCATTTAAGAAATTAAAAGATATTCCGTTAACTCACTGATTAATTAAAAATACTGTGTAACCATTTATTTCGAATAAATTCAAAATAATCAATGAAATATAACAGTCAATCATGGTTTGACCATTATCAGTATTTTAATTATGACTATCAGGATTTATCAGTCAAAATTGACCAATATCAGAATTTATTAACTACTGACAGAATCTATTAGTCAAAGCAAGGTTAACTAATCACCGAGCATGTACGCATAATCAGTAGTTCAACATGCAGTTTTCACATAAGATCATTGAAGAAAAATGCATGTTATCATGGTATCAACATTTAGCACAATAATCAATATCTAACAAGTACTGACACATAATAAGATACCTTGTTACAATATATCAGCAGTCCTAATTATCAGAGTTTGAGAAATGTCCTGATATCATTCCCAATTCATTCACCAATCTTGTGATAGTAGCTTCACAGAGAGGCTTGGTGAATATATCTGTTACTTGCTGATCTATTGGAACAAAGACCAATTCCACTGTACCTGCTTCCACATGTTCCCTTATGAAATGGTACCTGATGCTGATGTGTTTAGTCATTGAATGCCACATTGGATTTCCTGTCATTGCAATAACACTTTGGTTATCACAATATATAGGAATAGAAAAATAGTCTAAGCCATAATCCAGTAACTGATTCTTCATCCATAGAATCTGAGCACAATAGCTTCCTGCAGCAATCTATTCTGCTTCTGCAGTTGATCTGGAAATTGACTTTTGTTCATGCTATACCAAGAAACCAATCTGCCACCAAGAAATTGGCAGCTTCTAGAAGTGATTTTCCTATCTATTTGCATCCTACAAAATCAGCATCTGAATATCCAATTAGCTTAAAGTATGAATCTCTAGGATACCTTAATCCCAGATTTATGGTGCCTTTGAGATACTTAAAAATTCTTTTCACAGCTAATAGATGAGGTTCTCTAGGATCAGCTTGGAACCTTGCACAGAGACAAGTAGCATACATGATATCAGGTCTACTAGCAGTCAGATATAAGAGTGAGCCAATCATACCTCTATAGTCAGTTATATCTACTGAAGAACCAATATTTAAATATTACTTGGTTGCAGTGGCCATGGGAGTTGATGCAGTTGAGCCGTCTTGCATTCCAAATCTTTTGAGTAAATTCCTGGTGTATTTGAATTGATTTATGAAGATCCCTTCATCAGTCTGTTTAACTTGTAACCTCAGAAAGTAACTCAGTTCTCCCATCATACTCATTTGATACCTGGACTGCATTAGCTTTGCAAATATCTCATAGAGTTTATCATTAGTGGATCAAAAAATGATATCATCAACATGTATCTGTACTAATAACAAGTCCTTACCTTGGTATTTATAAAAGAGAGTTTTGTCAATTGTACCTCTTGTGAAACCACTTTCTAGAAGAAATAGAGCAAGTATTTCATACCAGGCCCTTGGAGCTTACTTCAGTCCATAGAGTGCCTTATCCAGTAAGTAGACATGATCTGGATATTTTGGATCAATGAACCCTGGATGTTGTTCAACATAAACTTTCTCTTCAAATTCTCCATTTAGAAATGCACTCTTCACATCCATTTGGAACACCTTAAACTTCTTGTGAGCAGCATAAGCAAGAAAGATTTTAATTTCTTCAAGCCTTGTAACTGGAGCAAATGTTTCATCATAACCAATGCCTTCTTGTTGTGAATAACCCTTTGCAACCAGTCTTGCTTTATTCCTTGTGATAATGCCCACACTATCAGTTTTGTTTTTGAACAACCACTTTGTACCAACTACAGATCTGTTCTTTGGTCTTGGCACAAGAGTCCAGACTTTGTTCCTTTCAAATTCATTGAGCTCCTCTTGCATTGCTGTAACCCATTCAGCATCTTGCAGAGCTTCTTCAACCTTCTTAGGTTCTGTTTGAGATAGAAAAGAATGGTAGAGACATTCATTATGAGTGGCTTTTCTTGTTCTTACACCACTTTCAGGGTTTCCAATGATTAAGTCATGTGTGTGTGACTTAGACCATTTTTTACAGATGGAAGTTGACTCGTTGAAGACGAACCTCCCCTTGATCCATGAACTCTCCGTTATTTCTTTGATTAGTACCACTATTATTTCCTGATGCTCCCTCTGAATTAGTATTCCTATTTTTATCAGTATTTGACTCATCATAGTTTGAGGAAAATGAGTCTGATGTTCTTCTACTGATCTTTCTTGAGTTGAATCACTTGTAGTAGTCTCTGGATTTGAGTCAAGTTGATCCCCCTTGACATATGCTTCAGTGTTAGAAGAATTTCCACTGTCTGTGAAATATCAGAGCTTCGAGTGATATCAGGATCTATCGTATCAGGGTTAGGATTTAAAAGTTCAGCATATGGTACTTCATTTTCAAATCTCAATTTGTCATGGTCATCTGTATCTTCTAGACATGTCATCTTCTTTTCATCAAAAGATAAATGTATAGATTCCACGACTATTCTTGTTCTCAGATTGTAAACTCTGAAGGCTTTTATGGACAACGAATATCCCACAAAAATTCCTTCATCAGCTTTCAGATCAAACTTGGTCAGTTGCTTTGGATGAGTTTTGATAGCAAAGCACTTACAACCAAAAATATGAAAATACTTCAAATTTGGCTTCTTTCCCTTCACCATCTCAAATGGTGTTTTTCCATGCTTGTTGATCAATGTTGCATTTTGTGTAAAGCAAGCAGTTTGCACAGCCTCAACTCAGAAGTAGGTAGGTAATCTTGCTTCCTCTAGCATGGTTCTTGCAGCTTCTATAAGAGTTCTATTCTTTCTTTCAACAGCTCGATTTTGTTGTGGAGTTCTAGGAGCAGAAAACTCTTGTTTTATCCCCTTGAGTTTGCAGAACTCTTCCATAGAGCTATTCTTGAATTCAGTTCCATTATCACTTCTGATGATCTTCACTTTGTATGTTGATCCTTTTTCCAGCTCCCTCACATGATCAATAAGAATGGATGGAGATTCATCCTTGGTGTGTAGAAAATACACCCATGTGTATCTTGTATGTTCATCAACAATTACGAGTTCATACCTTTTCTTGACAATTGACATAACATTCACTAGATCAAAGAGATCAATATGAAGTAGATGATATGGTTCAAGAAAGGAGGATTCAATTTTACTCTTGAAAGATGTTTTCCTTTCTTTCTCGCATGAGTCACATAAGCCATCAGGAGTAAACACTGCATTGGGAAATCCTCTCACAAGATCTTTCCTCACAAGTTTATTGATATTATTGAAGCTGAGTTAAGAAACTCTTTTATGCCAGTTCCAGCTGTCTTCCACAGATGCTCTACTCAGTAGAAAAACTTCTGAATCATTAATACTTGTGGAGACCCTGGCTTCATATAAACTACCATGTCTTACGCCAGTCATTGCAATCTTGCCATCAGTCTTGCTGACAATTTCACAATGCTCCTCATAAAAGTTGACATGGTAACCTATATCACAAATTTGACTCACACTGATCAGATTATGCTTGAGTCCTTCAACTAGAGCTACATTTTCAATGATGACATTTCCAATTTTGATTTTTCCATATCCCAAGATTTTTCCTAAGTTGTCATCTCCATAGGAAACACTTGGGCCAGCCTTCTCCTTAAATTCTGATTACAGGGTTTTATAACCAGTCATGTGTCCCGAGCATCCACTGTCCAAGACTAGAGTATTCCTCCTGTTACCCTGCAATCAGAAATTTGAACCAGTTAGTGTTTTTAAGGACCCATACTTGCTTGAATCCTTTAGCCTCTTTAAGTTTGTTAACATATATAGCAGAAGATTTTTTTATCAAAGTTTATGTTAACATTCTTACTATCAGTATTTATACATGCAGAAATAGATTTTGCTTTAAATAAAGAGGGTTTCAGTTTATAATAATCATAACACAAACTATGATACTCTTTACATGTATAAATAGAGTGCCAAACACAACCATAATGAAAACAAGGACTCTGTGGTTTGTATCTAACTGTTCTATTCCTAAACTCTGATTTGGAATGAACAACATTTATCTCTTTATTCTTCCTGTAAGAATTAGCTAGATGATTAGTGCTACCACCATTTGAACAGGCCTTTCTAGGTGTATTAAGAGGAGTTACATAATTTTCATTCTTATTGACACCTACCTTGCCATTCTTATTTTTCCTAGGCCTTTTCCTCTTGTCTTTCATGTGTAAGTCCTTCAGCTTTTTCTTAAGCTGTTTCCGAGTCATTGAACCAATATTTAGTGATTTTGTGTGAACTTGTTCACTCTTATGAATAATTAAGCTTGATCTGGGTGCTGAGGTTGTACCTTCCTCATAGGTTGACTTGACAGTATATGTAATAGCCCAAATCCGGGGTCAAGATTTGGTGTCACTAAGCAATCTTTATATAATATAAAATAATATACAATGACCCCCTTAGTTCAGGATCTTTTACAGGTTATGGTATGAAACAAGAATCTAACCTTCTACAATTCACAACAACTAAAATACAAGTTTACGTACCTTTGTACTAACTCCCTTGTTTAATTCTTTTCTAACATCTTCATCCTCTCGCAGCGGAGCTCTTTCTAACTCCTACTATCTATTCAAGTTTTCACTTTTATCCTCATTTGTTTATGAAAGAAATAAGAATTTACAAAGCAAAAGTGAGCCAAAAATACCCAGCAAATATATAATTAAGTTCCAAGCATTAATACAAAGGAAAAAGGAGTATTTTAAGCCCCAAAGCATTAAAATACAAAGGAGTATTTTAAGCCCCAAAGCCTGTTTTATGAGCAATACTGTTAGGTCCCAATGTGTTTGTAGAAGGGGGGGTTGAATACAAACAGTACCAAATAATCGAATAAATGCGGAATAAAAAATGTGAAACAAAATTCAAGTTAAATAAAAATATTATTAAACTTGAAAGGTGTTACAACAACTGTATCGATTACAAGGTATTAATCTCAAATCAATTATCACAAATCTAGAATAAATTCGACATGAACTTTTTCTATTTTTGCAATAATTAGAATCAAATGCTAAACGCGATTTGAGATTAAGTTCTAGGGATTTTGATCCGCTAGATTGTTATACAAGAACAAGATAAAGATTTCTAGTTGATTGGATTTAACTTTACAATCTAGAAATTGATCTTGAAGTTTTGCAGAGAAGAATAAAATATTTGATGATACTGCTCTGTTCTTGTTTTTTTTTTGACTTGTATATTTGATGATAATGCTTTCTGCTGCTTCTGTTTCTTTTTAATTCATTCAACAGAATTGAATTGAACTGGAATGACAATCCTGAGCTCAGCAAGACTTTCGGTATGACAATCAAATGAACTAGCAAGACTATCAGAATGAACTAGCAAGACAATCAGAATGAACTAGCAAGACAATCCTCCTCCCAGTGTAACTTTCGGTGAGACTATTGTTTGTACTAGCATGACTTTCGGTATGACTATTGATTGTCATACCGATTGTCATACTAGTACAATCAGTTTGACTTGCTGAATTTAAATGAATTTTAATCCAATTTAAATTCTGAAAATTCCTAAAATTAATTCAGAATTAATTAATCAATTAATTCAATTAATAAATAAATTATTCTTCGCAGATATAATTTATTTTCTTAATTAAATTAGATGACTTAATTAATTAATAGAGAATTAATTCCAGTCTTCAACAGCACCCATCTTTCTGCAAATCTTCTGAAAATCACTGAAAATTATGAATCAATTCCACCACTTCAATGTTGACACCCGATGTACTGTCTGGTTCATGAGTGACTAACTTCCGTGACGTTTCTTCATGTCTTGACTTTGACACTTTGATTTTCTTCAGATTAAATCCTTGTAATTAATGGTACTCTGACGAGATCTCGGTCACTTGATTAAATCCACAATCTTGATTTATATCACTGAGGCATGATCAATTTCTTGAACTTCTTCCAGTGAATTAATTCCTCAAGTCTGTAGATAAACCCTGTTTCTGAATCCTTTGACAGATATTATTTTGCGAGATCTCTTTGACGGTAGATCCACTATTTACTTATTACATTCTTATTTGAGTTGAGTTGAATCCTTGAATATACAAATAGGCTATGACATATGACTTACAATCTCCCCCTATTTGTTTGTTAGACAATAACACACAAATACCTAGAGGATAACTCAACTAACAAATAAGAAAAAGATATAAAAAGAAATGCAAAGTAAATAGTAGAAAAGTTCTGGACTAGATTTAACATTTTCCAGATTCCAAGTAGATGTTCCTCTAGACTGAACATATCTTCAAGTAGTTCCATCTTCATTTGTACAACTACATTTCTTGTTGAGAAGCCCATATCTCTCTTACTTCTCCCCCTATGAGAATCAACTGATTAAAGAAGATCACCTTCGTTTACCACCTCTCCCATACAATAGGATCCGCAGATAAAAGCCAATGGTACTCCCCTTTTGAAAACAGCTTCTTCCCTTACTAGAAAATCACCTTGTGTTTACCACCTCTCCCGTACAATAGGATCCGTAGTTAGAAACAACAATGGTGTGGTGTAGTGTACATTTTTAGGATCTTTTTCTTCCTCCCTGCTATTTCTCCCCCTTAGTTGAGGAATCCTCCAAACTATTTCTTAAGCTTTTATCTCCCCCTTTGAGAAGGAGTTCTCATATTTCACTTGGTTGGAAAAGAAATAACAAGTAGTTTCTTTTTCTACCTCACTGTGAGTGTGTGATTCTGTTTAGTGTACCTCACATGTGTTTCACTCTTCTCTCCACTCGTGTTTACACTCATTCTCACAAGTGTATCACTCTTCTCTCATAGCTCCATAATCCAGCTGTACCTGCAAGGAAAATCACCTTAGCCATCCTTAAGGAGGTCACAGGTGGTGCAATGGGAGTTCACAAATCCCCATCCTTGTTAAACTCGTCAGATGAATCTGAGTCATAATTTACAAGTTGCTAGTTTCCCTTTTAGGGTTCCAGATTTGAATTCTGGGAAGGTAAACAATGATCCAACGAATTTAGCATAAAGATCAAAGTTCCCTTCTAATGTCTGTGAAGACATTTCCTTGTGACTTATCAGGTAATATCTGAATCATTGTCAACAAGTTGCCGATCTGCACCTATGTCAGATCCACTATCCGCAGATGCATCCAGGGGATTTAAGCCTGGGGAGGTAGATACTGACCACTGACATATGGCTTTTGGATCAGTATCCTCTCCTAACACCTGTAAAGGCAATTGGTCCACTAACGAACCTTGAACAATCGAATCTGACCTTAAAATGGTCGAAACTCTTGTTTCCGTCAACTCATCCTTTGTGTGTGTAACCTCTCCTTGTGCATCAAGAATTGATTATGTTTGAAGTGGTGACACTACATCGGATACCTTGGCCGACAGGAAAAATTTCAATAGACGCACCCTGTTGAGAGAATGAATCTAGTAACTGTTTTTGTGCCTTTTCAGCCATTACATCTTTTTGAGAAGATGTATGGGGGCTAGCAGTTGTCTCGGTTTAAATACTACTCATCTATTTAGGAGACAGAGCTACTGGGTTGACTACAGAACCTTCCTTATGTGGTGCACTAAGGCACTATCTCCCTCACGCTCATTCATACTACATTTAGTGGTAAGAGAGTGTTGGTTGGTTCTGTTTTTGTGTTTGTCTTTACAGTCTGGGATAGACGTTGTGGGTTTTCAACCTCATGACTGTCAATGAAAGAAAGTCATTGGAGACTGAACCTGTATCATAGAACATATGGTAATAGAGAGAAAATGATTTACAATAGTGATTTCAAAAGATTTTACATGAAATAAGAAATCACTAATGTAGAAAGAAGTTTAATTTTTGTTTTTCAAAATGAATGAGTTTTTGATAAAACATTGATCACTTAGGGTAAAGTCTAAGTAATTCTCATTCATGTCAAAAGCTTACAAATATCTGCAACATAATGTTAACAACATATCATTGACCGATACTTGTCAAGTACTTTAGATACTAATTGTTATGTTGCATAAGCAATATACCACTGCACATATAAAACAATATGATTGTGCCTAGTGATAAAATAGTTATAAATATGACGACTCTACTAGTTCATATAAAATTACAACTTCTGTTAGAGTGCCATACCATGTCCTTGACGATTGCTTGAGCAGTATACTAGTTCATACCAACCTAAAGTGAGATTGTGAAGAAGAGATTGCATAGTCCATGAACTGTGGTGCACTGACTTCCTCTTTTGACTCACCAAACAGGAGTACACTTGTACACATCTTACTAGAGTACAATTCCAAGTGTAATGTGCAGCAGGTGTCTGATATGTCGTAATATTCTCAAGTCTCGTCACTGGTGCTATATGTTAGATACTGCTTCCTGATAATAACCTAGCACAATATACAAAATTACAATGATAACATTCCCAGCTTGCAAACAGCCATATCCCTCAGATAAACCTTTGCTGTTATCTCCAAAGGTAACCATGGGGCCAGCTTTCTCAATCCACATTTGATAGCAGGGCTCTATCTCCGGTCATATGTCTTGATGATCCACTGTCAAGAATCCACACTACCGGTTATACTTGTTTAATGCCCTGCACTACAAATGGATTAGACCTTCTTCGGAACTCAAACTTGGTTGGGCCCGACATACTTGTAGAACTATCCTTTGTCAGGCAAAACAACATTTTTAATTTTAATTGCCTCAACTTTCTCAATGACTGAACATTTGACCTTGTAAACAGCGTTAACAAATTTCTGTTTAAGCTTAGGCACAAATGTCTCCTTTCTAGCCTTAGAAGGACTAGCAGTCTTAGACCTATCATGCTTCTTGTTATTCACATGCTGACGAGGAGTAGTCTTATCATTAGACACATGCTTACCATTAAAATAAGCATACATCATATTAAAAGTACAAGACATACAATTAGCAACACCACATGCTTTATGAGAGTGATTAACAGCAGGCAATTTATGCATGGTAGACATGGCATTATTGTTATCCAACTCATGTGTGTCTGAGTTAGTCTCAGTTGCTTTCACAACTTTGACTGGAACTTTCGACTCACTTGACTTGGAAACAATCTTCTCATTAGCATGATCCTCAGCACGTATTTCTTCTTGAATAACAGAAGAGGTCGCATCAAATGGTTCAGCAATTGATGCTTTATAGAGGGGTTCATCAACACCCTTAAGCACATGTGGTACTTCCCTCCCTTTAGCACATATATGAGGAGGGGAGTTTATGCCTAATTCTCCAATAGCAGCATTGTAATCATAACCTATTCCAGATGTTTGATTAACAGCTTGCTTACTGTAGAACTCTTTAGCCTTCGAACAAGAATTGAAGTAGGCTCTAACCTTAGTCTCAAGACCGGTGATCTTGTCTTTGAGAATAGTTTCGAGTTTTCTATAACAGTCAACTCTATTCTCTAGAAAAGATACCTGTTCTTTTAATTTGTCTTGATTAATGTGCACAAGTCTTAATTCATTGACCTCTTTCTCAAGGTCTGTGATCTGTAAACTTAACAGTTCATTATCACGACGTGCACAATCTAAGTTACCTCTTAGATGATAAACCATTTCAGCATCAGAAAGTTTTACCTCTATTCTTGACGATGAAGCTTTTCCATCAATAGCCATAAGAGCAAGATTTCCTTCTTCTTCATCTTCACTATCAGTATCATCCCAGCTTCTTCCCTTTGCCAGATAAGCCCTTTCAGAGTTCTTTCTTACTTGCTTTGGCTTCCTACATTCTGTGGCAAAGTGTCCCAACTCATTGCAGTTATAGCATCTAATGGTGCTCCGATCAACCATCCCTGTTTTGTACCCACCACTGCTGGTGTTAGAGGATGAAGATCCACCTTTCTGGAATTTGTTGTAGTTGGACTTGTACTTAAGCTTGGGATTCCTCCTGAATCTGACATGGGAGAATCTCTTGACAATTTGGGCCATTGATTCATCTTCCAATTGCTCCAGCTCTTCCAAGGAATAAAAATCATCACTTGATTGATTTGTAGTAGGAGGATCATATTCTGCTACTAACTCATTTTCCTCACCCTTGGAAAACCGTACCATTCTTTCTAACTGTTGAGATTGTTGTTGTTGTTGACCTTCAGCTACAAGTGCATTAGATGTGCTGACCATTCTATCCTTCCCGTAGACTTCCTTCTGTTGAATCTGCTCCAACTCATAAGTTTTTAACACTCCATAGAGCCTGTCCAAAGAAATCTCACTCAGATCTCTAGCTTCTCTAATGGCAGTGATTCTATGTTCAAGATGAGATGGCAGTGTTAAAAGGAACTTTTTGTTGACCTCCCTGATTGAATAATACTTTCCATTGATGTTCAGGTTGTTGATCAACGCATTGTACCTCTCAAACACTTCAGTAATTCCTTCTCCTGGATTTGATTTGAAATGTTCATATTCAGAGGTTAGGATTTCCAACTTGTTATCCCTAACTTCCTCTGTGCCTTCATTAATTACCTCAATAGTTTCCCACATGTGTTTAGAATTTTTACAGTTCATCACATGTCTGTTCATCAAGGGATCAAGGGAATCAATTAATATTAATTGAAGGCTGGCATCCAAGGAGGCTTCTTCCTTCTCAGCAGGAGTAAAATCTTCGGGCTCTTTTGGATAGGTTCTAGCTTTAGTAGTCACCACACCATCTATTATTACCTCCGGTTCAATAACCATCGGAGTTTTTATACCCTTCTTTAACAAGTTTGAATATTTGGGATTTGCAACTTGTAAAAATAATAGCATCTTCTTCTTCCACATGATATAATTCTCTTTATCAAATTGTGGAATTTTAACGGTTCCAACTTTATGTGAAGTCATTATGAATTTTTGAATAAATAAAAATTCAAGGAGTTGAAAAATCACAAAAGTCTAGGATCTTGATTTGTTCGTTAATCAGAAGGCTCTGATACCAATTGTTAGGTCCCAATGTGTTTGTAGAAGGGGGGGTTGAATACAAACAGTGCCAAATAATCGAATAAATGCGGAATAAAAAATGTGAAACAAAATTCAAGTTAAATAAAAATATTATTAAACTTGAAAGGTGTTACAACAACTGTATCGATTACAAGGTATTAATCTCAAATCAATTATCACAAATCTAGAATAAATTCGACATGAACTTTTTCTATTTTTGCAATAATTAGAATCAAATGCTAAACGAGATTTGAGATTAAGTTCTAGGGATTTTGATCCGCTAGATTGTTATACAAGAACAAGATAAAGATTTCTAGTTGATTGGATTTAACTTTACAATCTAGAAATTGATCTTGAAGTTTTGCAGAGAAGAATAAAATATTTGATGATACTGCTCTGTTCTTGTTTTTTTTTTGACTTGTATATTTGATGATAATGCTTTCTGCTGCTTCTGTTTCTTTTTAATTCATTCAACAGAATTGAATTGAACTGGAATGACAATCCTGAGCTCAGCAAGACTTTCGGTATGACAATCAAATGAACTAGCAAGACTATCAGAATGAACTAGCAAGACAATCAGAATGAACTAGCAAGACAATCCTCCTCCCAGTGTAACTTTCGGTGAGACTATTGTTTGTACTAGCATGACTTTCGGTATGACTATTGATTATCATACCGATTGTCATACTAGTACAATCAGTTTGACTTGCTGAATTTAAATGAATTTTAATCCAATTTAAATTCTGAAAATTCCTAAAATTAATTCAGAATTAATTAATCAATTAATTCAATTAATAAATAAATTATTCTTCGCAGATATAATTTATTTTCTTAATTAAATTAGATGACTTAATTAATTAATAGAGAATTAATTCCAGTCTTCAACAACACCCATCTTTCTGCAAATCTTCTGAAAATCACTGAAAATTATGAATCAATTCCACCACTTCAATGTTGACACCCGATGTACTGTCTGGTTCATGAGTGACTAACTTCCATGACGTTTCTTCATGTCTTGACTTTGACACTTTGATTTTCTTCAGATTAAATCCTTGTAATTAATGATACTCTGACGAGATCTCGGTCACTTGATTAAATCCACAATCTTGATTTATATCACTGAGGCATGATCAATTTCTTGAACTTCTTCCAGTGAATTAATTCCTCAAGTCTGTAGATAAACCCTGTTTCTGAATCCTTTGACAGATATTATTTTGCGAGATCTCTTTGACGGTAGATCCACTATTTACTTATTACATTCTTATTTGAGTTGAGTTGAATCCTCGAATATACAAATAGGCTATGACATATGACTTACAAATACTTCAGGTAAAATTTCTCCCTTTACTTCTTGTGCTTGTTTTTGCATAGTTTGCGCTTTTAAAATTATCTCTTTATGTGCCCTTTTTTCAGATGGCTGATAAGAAAATGACTTGTTTGGCCAAGATGAATGTGGCCAGAAAGTCCAATGAATTCCCTATTTGATCAAGGTACACTTCCTTGATCGATATGATCAACACCCGAGGGGACGAGTACCCGTCTGATGCGTATCTGGACGCGCACGACCATATTAGTGTCTTGCGGGATCCAAAAGAGCTGGAAATGTTGAGTAGCTGTTTTAGAATCAAGGATCCTTTCAAACTGGTTCTTGCAGGTCCGGCTGACAGGGCCTGTCAGTGGAGGAGGGACGCATTATGCGTCTACAGGGATACTCTACGGGCATGTATCAGACTTCCCTTCCACCCGTTTATCCCCGTACTGCTAGCTGATGTGGGAATCAGCCCTTGCCAACTCCCCCTAATTCTTGGAGGCTCATTCTGTGCTATCTGTCGCAATGCGCCAAGCACAATATCCCCACTTTTGTTATTGTTTTCAGAAAGATTTTTCAGTTCAAGAACAACCCTGATAAGAATCCGGGTTGGGTTTCTTTAAACCAACGCCCAACTATTCCCCATATAGTGAACGAGAAGTCCATCCCCGACAACAATTTGGGGTGGAAAAAAGATTTTTTGTTCGTCGTTTGGGAGGGTGGCGATTGGGGCACCCTGTTCCGCTCATCTTTTGGGCTAGCTGTGAATGGGAGCCCAAATGATATTACTTTGTCTGAGGAGGAGACCAGAGCTTTCAATCTCCTTACGCAAGATAATGGGACTTCCCATTCGTGGGACCTTATCAGGGAGACCGTTCTTGTAGAACGCGGCCTTTCTCCCATCCCTAAGAAGAGTACGTTTTCTTTCTTACCTAGCTCTTTTTATTTCCTTCATTTTATATTTTGCTGATTCCTCAACTTACTTATCTCATTTGTTGTAGTGGCTGAGAAAATTGAGGAGGCTACAAAGCCTAAAGACCTGGAGACAACCAGGATGAAGCGTGCTGGAAAGGTCTTTAAAGACCAGCGGCTTGGGGATCGCTTCCCTGAGTTCCTACTCCAAGCAATGGAACCGGGCGAGGAAGGCCCCAACCAAGTTTTGCAAACCAAGCAATTGTTGGCAGCACAACGCTTGCTAAGGAATGGTCTAAGCATTCCATCTCCTCGGTCGACTATCAAGACTTTGTCCTTCAACAGGACTTAGAGGGGAACGAGGTTTTTGGAGCTCAGGCTTTGGCGACGGTACGTCTTTTTCCTTTGCCCTTCATAGTTGCCTTTTTGATTTTCTCGTCTCATACTCTTGCTGTGTTTCTTGTAGGCGAACGCCCATTTTCAGGGGGCGATTCACCAAGCCAAGGCTTGGAAGGTTGGCCTGGAGGACGCGAACAAGAACTTGGAGGAGGCCAACCAAAGAATAGAGGCCCTTGAAGCCCAACTTGCCTCTTCCACTTCTGACCTGGAAACGGCCCGGGCCGAAAATGTTATCCTGAAGGTTCAAAAGGATAAAGCCTTTGACGACTGGATGGACACTCAAGAGTTTAAGGACTTAATGGTGGAGCATGATGCCCTCCTACACCCAGTTAGTTATAAGGAAGGCTGGGATGCTGCTGTGGAGGCCATTTAGGATGAATTTCCAGAAGTCTTTGAACAGTCCTCCTTTTATTGCCCTGTGCGAGTTCCAGCACTTGGGGGTGTTACAGATAAGCTCTCTGACCTGATCAAGGACGGCCCGTCGGGGAGCCAAGGCCAAAAGAGGAAGGAGCAGTCCAGCTCCGGAGAGGAGGAAGCTTCTTCTGAAGAGAAGTCTGATCCCATTGCAAAGAAGGTCAGGGTGGAAGAGCCTCCTAGGGCAGCGCCTCAGAAATCAGCGTCTCCTGCAACATCCAAGGCGTCTGAAGGCAGTTCTGATGGAACCTCTACGGGGACTTCCGAGGGGACGACTGAGACATCCGAGGAGGCTTCGGATAGTGGTTCCGACGAATCCCAGCCTTCCAAGGCCTAAGTTTTTTTTATGTATTTCTTCTTTATTAGACAATATTTGAACTTTGTAATTGACTTTTCGCATTTTGTCCAAGTATGGACGTATTTCTCTTTTGATTTTTCAAACTCAAGTTTATAACTTGGTTTTATCTTTCATAAAGCAATCAATTCTAATAGGCCAAGATTAAGTCGAAGATTTTATATTATAACTTGGTATTCTGGATACCTTACATAAGATGGGTTCAACCCTAATAAACATATTTTCTATATAGAAAAACCCTAAACAAGCAAAGCTTCAAGATGCTTTTAAACCTACTTGTCATCCTCTGACAAGTGAGAATCGTGCTTTAACTATCTCATATATAGTAAACCTTCAGGTTTTGTGCATGCCAAGTTCTCGGGACTTCAAAACCATCCATAGTCTCCAGCTTGTACGTTCCTCTACCCTGAACGCTCTTGACTTTGTAAGGCCCTTCCCAATTTGGGGCAAGCTTCCCTTTCTGCCCTACACCAGAAGCTTCCACTTTCCTCAAAACTAAATCACCTTGTTTGAAAAATCTTTCTTTAACCCTTAGGTTGTAGTAGAACGAAGCTTTTTTCTAATATTCCACTATCTTCGCATGTGCCTCATCTCGTACTTCATCAATTAGATCCAGGGCCAACCTTTGCCCTTCTTCATTTTCCTCAGCATTGAAAGTTTGAATCCTGGGGGAGGAATGTGATATCTCTACGGGAACAACTGCTTCGGCACCATATGCTAACATGAAGGGAGTTTCTCTAGTCGTGACTCTACAGGTAGTCCTATAGGCCCACAGTATAGGGAGTATTTCATCCACCCAGTTATTCCTTGACTTCTCGATCCTCTTCTTTAGTCCATCCAGGATTATTCGGTTTGCCACTTCTGCTTGCCCATTAGCTTGCGGGTGGGCCACAGATGTGAATCGTAACTCGATTTCATTTTCCTCACAATAGTTCTTGAATTCCTCGCTGTTGAACTGTGTTCCATTGTCAGCGACTAAGATACGGGGAATTCCATACCGGCACATAATACTTTCCCATAGGAATTGTGCAACCTGCTTAGTTGTGATCTTGGCCAAGGGCTTGGCTTCAATCCACTTGGTGAAATAATCAATGGCAACAATCAGAAACTTCCTTTGTGTCATGGCCATGGGGAAAGGTTCTAATATGTCCATCCCCCACATAGCAAAGGGGATGGGCGAGTTGATAGAGGTCAGCATCTCGGGGGGTTGTCTAAAAACTGGTGCGTGCTTCTGACAACAGTCATATTTTTTCACATATTCTTTGGCATTAGCCATCATTTTTGGCCAATAGAAGCCTAAACGGGTTATCTTATGAGCCAAGGCCCTGCCCCCCAAGTGTTGCCCGCATATGCCTTCATGTACTTCTTCAAGAGCCAAGCGAGCCTCATTAGGCCTGAGATATCTTAAGTAGGGAACCACGAAAGATCTCTTATAAAGAATTCCATCTATTAAAGAGTATCTAAGTGCTCAAACAGCCAATTTTCGTGCTTCAATAGCATCATTAGGTAACCGGCCGGTTTGAATGTGAGCCTTAATGGGATCAATCCATGATGTCCCCAGGCCTATAGGAGCCACAAGCTTAATATGAATGCTCCGTGTTTTCAGAACGCGATAGTATACACTTCCAGAACTTTCTTCCATTTCAAATGAAGCAAACTTTGACAACGCATCTGCCTTAGCATTTTCCTCCCTTGGAATGTGCTCAACATGGCATTCATCAAATTGGGTCATCACAGCCCTTACTAGGCGGACATATTTAGCCATCGTCTCATCCCTTGCCTCAAACTCTCCCTTCACCTGGGATACGACCAACTTTGAGTCTCCATAGACTTTTAAGTTCTTGACTCTAAGTGTCCCTGTTAAGCCAAGACCAGCTATCAGAGCTTTATATTCTGCCTCATTGTTTGTGGTTGGGAAGTCTAACTTCATGGCATACTCAATTAAGAACCCATCAGGGCTTTATAAAACCAAACCTGCTCCACTTGAATTCGTTTTTGATGCTCCATCAAAATAGAGAACCCAATATTCTTTCTCCTTATCATCCTTCTCTTTATCCCCATTATCGACTTCCTTGTCTTGAGGTATGGTATCTTCCTGCCCCCTGACTTCTTGGTTGGGTATGGTACATTCCACCACGAAGTCAGCTAGTGCCTGGGCTTTTATTGCCGTTCGTGGCTTATACTTGAGATCGAACTCTCCCAGCTCTATTGCCCACTTGATCAATCTCCCACTTGCCTTGGGACTGTGAATGATATTTCTCAGGGGCTGATTCGTTAGCACCTCAATCTGATGAGCCTGAAAGTAAGGACACAACTTTCTCGAAGCCATTACCAAGGCTAGAGCAAATTTCTCAATAGTTGAATAATTTAACTCAGCACCATGCAGAATTTTGCTGACGTAGTATACGGGTTTCTGGACTTTCAGTTCCTGCTTAACCAATACAGCGCTCAAGGCACTCTCTGAAACAGCCAAGTACAAGAATAAAACTTCATTCAAAACTGGCTTGGCCAACAACGGGGCCTGCACCATGTATTTCTTCAATTCTTCGAAAGCCTTCTGGTTTTCCTCACTCCATACAAAGTCCTTAATGTTTTTTAGTGACTTAAAGAATGATAGGCACTTGTCTCCTGACTTAGAGATGAACCGTCCCAAAGTAGCAACCCTTCCTGTGAGCTTCTGAACATCCTTGATAGTTTTTGGTGGTTCCATGTCCAGGATTGCCTTTATTTTATCGGGGTTAGCTTCGATCCCTCTCTTGGAGACCATTAATCCCAAAAATTTTCCAGACCCTACTCCGAAAGCACACTTTGTAGGATTTAACATCATCTTGTGGTACCTCAGGACCTCAAAAGCTTCCCTCAAATGGGCTATATGATCAGTCTTTACTAGACTCTTGACTAACATGTCATCAATATAGACTTCCATAGTCTTGCCAATAAGATCCTTAAAAATTTTATTTACCAACCTTTGATAGGTGGCTCCTGCATTCTTGAGACCAAATGCCATAACAAGATAACAATAAACACCAAAGTCAGTGATGAATGATACCTTTGGGATGTCATCCTTGTGCATCCTAATCTGATTGTATCCACTAAATCCATCCATAAAGCTCAGCATTTCATGCCCAGCAGTGGCATCTATCAAGGTATCGATCCTTGGTAATGAAAAACAGTCCTTAGGACAGGCATCATTTAGATCAGTGAAGTCCACACATATCCTCCATTTTCCATTAGCCTTCTTCACCATTACAGGGTTTGCTAACCACTCTGGAAATTGAATCTCCTCAATGAAACCAGCCTCCAAGAACTTCTCCACTTCCTATTTTATATCTTCTTGCCTTTCTGGAGCAAAACTTCTTTTCTTTTATTTTACCATCTTCTGATTTGGGTCCATATTCAGCTTGTGATAATCAATTCCGGGTCTATACCTGGCATATCAGCCACTGACCATGCAAAAACATCATTATTTTCTTGCAAAAATTTCACCAACTTCCCTCTAAAAGGTTCCTCGAGCGTTGCTCCAATAAAAGTGTCCTTCCCAGGGTCTTCGGGGGCCAAAGGAATTGAAACCAAGTCTTATGCTCGCTTTCCCCTTTTCTCATCATTTTCTCAGATATCCAGATCTTCAATAGGAAGAACCTGCCCCCCAACTCCATCTGCCCTCAAAGAGGCCACATAACAGCTTCTAGCCATTTTTTGATATCCTCTTTCTTCTCCAATCCCATCTCGAGTCGGAAACTTCATAACTGAATGATAAGAAGAAGGGACTGCCTTAAAGGCGTGTATCCCTGTTCTTCCCATGATAGTGTTGTAGGTCGAACTAGCCTTCACCACCACAAAGTCCAACATTTGAGTTGCTTGCCTTGGTTCTTGTCCTATGGTTGTTGGCAACTTGATTATTCCTTCT
Source organism: Apium graveolens (assembly GCF_009905375.1). Taxonomy (NCBI): domain Eukaryota; kingdom Viridiplantae; phylum Streptophyta; class Magnoliopsida; order Apiales; family Apiaceae; genus Apium; species Apium graveolens. The sequence continues at coordinate 151,655,510 of NC_133650.1, forward strand.
ACGGGGCATTCCACTCCTGCGAATCCAAATATCGGCATGTCGGTTGGGGTCAATTGAGAGTCATTATATCCCATCCTTAAAAAGGTGTCATGGAGCAAAATATCCACTAAACCACCATTATCCACAAGGACCCTTCTTACCGGGCTGTTCCCTATTATCGGGGTTATGACCAACGGGTCGTCATGGGGAAATTTCACACCCTCCAGATCAGAATCATCAAAAGACATAATTACTCATGTCCTGGCCCTCTTCGGGGCTTCCAAAACAATATGCATAACTTCTCGAGCAAATGCTTTCCTGGAGTTCTTGGATGACCCAGCAGCAGTTGGTCCTCCAAAAATTGTGTTGATCACAGGCCCTTGGGGGCGCGGTCCTCTGAAGATTGTATTTATCACCGATCCCCTAGGTTGGGGATTTCACCCCTGATCTTCTTGATCTCTCCTTCAGTCATCAAAGTTCCTTCTCACTTTGTTGCTTCTATCCCCTCATTCTCTTGTATATTTGTTCAATCTTCCTTTTCGAATGAGGAACTCAATTTCATCTTTCAGTTGCCTACACTCATCGGTGTCATGACCAACATCTTTGTGAAATCTGCAATACTTGCTCTTATCTAGCTTGGCAGGATCAACCTTCAAGGGCTTAGGCCAACGAATATCTCTATCTTTCTCGATCTCCATCAAGATCTGGCTTCTAGGAGCATTCAGCTTAGCGTATTCAGTGAACTTTTGCCCAGGTCCTCCCTTCTTGGGGGTTGAATCAGAGTTTTGCTCGGTTCGAGGATACTTGTCCTTGGCAATATACTCTAGATCAGTTTTCCGCTTCTTGCCTCCAGTGGGCTCATTATTTATTACGGTCTTCCTCATGCTTTCTTCAACCTTGATATACTTCCCTGCCCTATTCTGGAGCTGCAACATGCTTTCGGGGGGATGTTTGGCCAAGGACATCTTAAAAAACTCATCCCTAGTTCCTTGTTGCAGTGCTATCATGGCTACCTTATCATCCAGGTCTGGGACTTTTAAAGCTTCCTTTGTGAAACGATTCAGGTAATCTCTCAAGGATTCCTTTGTTCCCTGCACAATGCTCATAAGAGATGCTGAACTTTTCTCATGAACTGTCCCACTGATGAATTGCTTAATAAAAGCTTGACTTAATTCTCTGAACGACCCAATAGAATTTGGGGGCAAGCGACTATACCACCTTTGAGCCATACCCGACAGGGTTTGAGGAAAGGCCCGACACTTAATAGCATCATTCACGGGCTGCAACAGCAGTGCATTAGAAAATGTTCTAACATGATTAGCGGGATCTCCTGTACCATCATAAGCTTTTATAGTTGGCATCTTGAACTTCCTTGAGATATGGGCATTCATTATATTTTCAGTGAAGGGTGGAGTAGGATCATCAGGATCTCCAAGGGGAAGAAGATTGCTTGGATCAGCCCTTGGGACAACAGCCCTTCTCTGCACTGGACCATCATGGTCTATGATGGGAGGATGATTTCTCCCCCTAGGAGGTGCTGGGGGTCTGTTGGTCTGGTGCGCCTCCAGGTCGTACCTCAGCCTTTGAATCTCAGCCTCGTGAGCCCTGATTCTTTCCTGCACTTCTTGGGGATTCGTCCCTTGGGTGCTTTAAGGGCGTTGGCTACCTTCAGCCATCGGCTCTTTGCCAGCATGTCTCCTTCTTGGGGCTACTTCATCATCCGAAGATCCAGAGTCTCTCTCAGTGTAAGGACCAGAAAATTCCTGATCCTCGACAATAGGAGCCAAACCTCGTATATATGGGGGCGATCGCCCTCGTGCTTCACTCCGCCCAGCATGTCCGCTTCCTCCAACCTCGGGGTAAAGGGGCATCCCATAAGGGGGTTAGTAGTAACAACAGTTGAATATTCGTACCCGACGTGTCGAGAACTCACAGGTGTATGTATTTGTTGAACTTGAGGATTCGTACCTTGAGTAGCCGAGGGGATCGTCCCTTGTGGCTGAAGTTCAGTTGCCCCTACCTGGGCTTCTCTTTATGTTGTCGCATAGGTTGAGTGAGGAGGCACCTCCACAGTTAAAGAGATCACTTGGGTTGGCCCTGTTGGTCTTTCTCCTCCTAGGGCTCTAACTGTTCTCCCTGTTCTCGCCATGGTTATTGTTGTGCTCCCCACAATCGGCGCCAAATGTTATGGATAAAAAACTAAGGTTATTATTTGCTGTATTTATTGCTAAGGTTCGGGAGCTCAAGGCTTTTAATGGTTGCTCTCGTGTTTCGTAGCTTAACTCTGCCTTTACGAGATGCCTACGTATCTCTATGAATTAGAGAATCAAGCCAAAAAATGTAGTTCTGATTGGTGGGGGTGAGACCCCTTATATAGATGCTGATCGTCTTTGAATTGGACTTGGTATAGGAGACCTGGTAGGCAAGTCTCATAATTAGAATAATCTTTGGAGTCCTAAGTAGTAGGAAACTGATTCCTTATCCTTTTAGGTCCCTCTGAGGCTAATCTGCAAGGATTTATATCCTAATCGGGACTCTTCTCAATAGCTGATTTTTCCCTTATTAATTAATTACGAAATTAATTAATATTCAGGGTTTTTGGTCCATCTTTGCTCCATCAGGCCTGATCTGGTCCATCAGGCCTGATCAATGTGTTGACCTTTTTGGTCTGAATGTCATACATCTTCTTATTGGGCCTTGCAGCCCAAACCATTTATAATTATTGTAATATTTAATTATGTAATCGGGATTTATTAATCCCTATCAATAGCAATAGCACATTAATTATCACAGTAAATAGGGATTTTAAAATACGTTAACCCATAATCCAGTAACTGATTCTTCATCCAAAGAATCTATTCACAACAGCTTCCCGCAATAATGTACTCTGCTTCTGTAGTTGATGTGGAGATTGACTATTGTTTCTTGCTAAACCAAGAAACCAATCTGCCTCCAAGAAATTGGCAGCTTCCACTAGTGCTTTTCCTGTCAATTTTGCAACCTGCAAAATCTGCATCTGAGTAACCTATTAGTTTAAAATCTGATTCTCTGGGATACCACAATCCCAGATCAGTTGTTCCCTTAAGATACTTCAAGATTCTTTTCACAGCTGTTAAGTGAGGTTCTCTTGGATCTGCTTGAAATCTTGCACAAAGATAGGTAGCATACATGATATCATGTCTACTAGCAGTTAGATAGAGTAAAGAGCCAATCATACCTCTGTAATCAATAATATCTACTGATTTACCAGTATCCTTATCCAGTTTTGTTGCAGTGGCCATGGGAGTGGATGCACTTGAGCAATCTTGCATTACAAATTTCTTCAGCAAGTTTCTGATGTACTTGGTTTGACAAATAAAAGTGCCTTCTTCATTCTTCTTGACTTGAAGGCCCAAAAAATAGCTAAGTTCTCCCATCATACTCATTTGATATTTGGACTGCATCAGTTTGGAAAACTTCTTGCAAAGTCTGTCATTTATAGAACAAAAGATGATATCATCAACATATATCTAAACCAAAAGTAAGTCCTTTCCATGGTTGAGGTAGAACAATGTTTTGTCTATAGTTCCTCTGTTAAATCTACTTTCCAGAAGAAACTGAGCTAAAGTCTCATACCATGCTCTTGGAGCTTGCTTAAGGCCATAAAGAGCTTTATCAAGCCTGTAGACATGATTTGGATATTTGGGATCTACAAAGCCTGGAGGTTGTTCAAAATATACTTCCTCCTCCAATTCTCCATTGAGAAAAGCACTTTTCAAATCCATTTGAAAGACAGTAAACTTTTTGTGAGCAGCATAAGCCAAAAATATCCTTATGGCTTCCAATCTAGCAACTGGTGCAAATGTTTCATCATAATCAATTCCCTCCTGTTGAGAATATCCTTTAGCAACCAACCTTGATTTATTCCTTGTAATTATGCCATCACTATCAGTTTTGTTTCTGTATACCCACTTTGTACCAACAACAGATCTGTTCTTTGGTCTTGGCACTAGGGTCAAGACTTTGTTTCTTTCAAATTTATTTAACTCTTCCTGCATTGCTAGCACCCAATCAGCATCTTAAAGAGCTTCTTCCACTTTCTTTGGTTCAGTCTGAGAAAGAAAAGAATTGTAAAGACATTCACTTGAAGTAGTTGTTCTAACTCTGACAACTGTATCAGGATTTCCAATTATTAAGTCAGGTGTATGTGATTTAGTCCATTTCCTTGAAGATAGAAGGTTTTCTCTAAAACTGGATGCTCCCCCATGATCCATGCTATCTTCATCAACATTTTCTGATGCTCCCCCTGAAACTATGCTTTCTGAGTTGGATTCTTCAGAATTTAAATTTTCAGAACTATCAGAACTTGGCTTATCAGAACTTGATGAATCAGAACATGAAAAGCCAGTTGTATGTTCTGATGCTTCTTGAGATGTGGTTGTATCTTCAGTATGCTCCCCCTGCACAGGTGCATTCTCCTTTCACGTAGTCACCACAGTTTCAATGATATCAGAGTTTAATCCATCAGAGTTTGCAGTATCATGACTTGGACTGTCAGGGTTTTCAGTATCAGAATTTAATTCTTCATTTTCGAATCTCAGCTGATCATGATCATTGAAATCTTCAAGTCCAGTAATCTTTTTATCATCAAAAGAGACATTGATAGATTCCATGACCACCCTTGTTCTCAAGTTGTAGACTCTGAAGGCTTTTGTGGAAAGTGGATATCCAACAAAGATTCCTTCATTAGCTTTTAGAACAAATTTGGATAGCTGTTCAGGATGAGTCTTAAGAACAAAACACTTGCATCCAAATACATGAAAATACTTCAGATTTGGCTTCTTTTTCTTCACCATCTCATATGGTGTCTTTCCATGCTTGTTAATGAGTGTTGCATTCTGAGTAAAACAAGCAGTCTGCACAGCTTCAGCCCAGAAATAGGTTGGAAGCTTTGCTTCATCAAGCATTGTTCGTGCAGCTTCAATGAGAGTTCTATTCTTTCTTTCAACAACTCCATTTTGCGGTGGAGTTCCAGGAGCAAAAAATTCCTGCTTGATTCCATGGTCTTTGCAGAACTCTTCCATTGTAAAATTCTTGAACTCAGTGTCATTATCACTTCTTATTATTTTCACAGAGTCTTTAACCAATTTATCCAATTGCTTGACATGATCAATCAAGATAGATGCAGTTTCACTTTTTGTGTGCAAGAAATACACCCATGTTTATCTGGTGAACTCATCCACTATGACCATAGCATATTTCTTCTTTGCAATAGACATGACATTTACTGGACCAAATAGATCAACATGTAGAAGGTGATAAAGGTTCAAGAATTGATGATTCGGTCTTGCTCTTGAATGAAGATTTTCTTTGTTTAGCCTTCTGACAAGAGTCACAAAGGCCATCAGGAGCAAATACAGACTTTGGCAGTCCTCTCACAAGATCTTTCTTGACTAGTTCATTTATATTGTTGAAATTTAAGTGAGAGAGTTTCTTGTGCCAGTTCCAGCTTTCTTCAATTGATGCTCTACTCATCAGACAGATTGCAGAACCATCAGTACTTGTTGAAATCTTGGCTTCATAAATGTTACCATGCCTGTATCCTTTTAGAATAACTTTTCTTGTAGATTTACTTTCAACTTCACAGTGTTCTTCAAAGAAATCCACATGATAACCTCTGTCACAGATTTGATAAACACTCAACAGATTGTGTTTAAGTCCTGGGACCAGAGCTACTTCTTTAATGATGACATTCCCAAGATTGATATTGCCATATCCCAATGTTTTTCCAATGTTGCCGTCTCCACAAGAAACACTTGGGCCAGCCTTCTCCACGAAATCTGATAGCAGGGCTTTATTTACAGTCATATGTCCTGAACATCCACTGTCCATTACTAGGATGTTTTTTCTGTTGCCTGCAATCACAAAGACCACTAATGATTAGTTTTAAGGACCCAAACTTTCTTGGATCCTTTGGCCTTGTTAAGTTTGTTAACATTTGCAGCGGATTTAGCATCAGAGTTTATGTTAACATTTTTCTTATCAGAATTTACACTATCAGACTTTGAATCAGAACTTACACTAGAAGGAACAATGCTAACTTTCTTTAAAGAAGGTTTTATTTGATAATAATCATAGTACAAACTATGATATTCCTTACAAGTATAAATGGAATGCCATAAACTACCACAATGAAAACAAGGATTTTGTGGCTTATATCTAACAAACTGACTCTTAACTCCTAACTTTGAAGGTAAGGAGTTTATGTTCTTATTCTTCCTGAAAAAAGAAGCCAGACGGTTAGAACTTCCACAGTTATGACACGTTTTTCGAGGAGCATCAGGAACATGCTTATAATCATTGCTTTTATTCACACCTTCCTTTCCATTCCTATTTTTTCTAGGCGATTTTACCTTGTTTGCATTCTGAACATCTTTCAGCTTATGCTTAAGCTGCTTCTTTGTCATCAAGCCTACGTTTACTTCAGTTGTCTTTTCCTGTTTTAGTTTGTCAGAAGTTAATTCCTTTTTAACTTCTGATTTCTCAGTATCAGACTTTATAGCTGCAAACTTAACAGGTTTTAACTTTTGCTTTTGTTTAACAACTTTAGGCTTAACATCTACAGTTCCTTTATCATTCTTATCATCTCCATAACCTAAGCCCTCTTTCCAGTTTTCACTACTTAACAAATTCTGAGTTGTTCTGCCAGAGTTAATCCAAGTCCTGATAATATCTCTTTCCTTTTCTAAGTCAGCTTTTAGAGATTCATTCATTTTAAGTACTTCATCCTTAACATAGAAAGCATCATCTCTATCTTTTTGAGTTTGATGGAACATGACTAACTCTTTTTCTAAATAATCATTCCTCTTTTTACAAGCAAGATTTTCAGAAGTTAATCTTTCACATGTTAAAGTTTGATCTCTATAACTAATGAACATGGTTTTAACATATCTTCTCAACTCATTAATATCATTAGTATGAAAGGCATAAGTAGTTTGAGGTACCTTTAACTCAGCAGCTTCAGTACTGCTTTCAGCATTTGCCATATCAGCATTTGCCATCAAGGCATAGTTCTCCTCACTTTCAGAATCTGAGGTGTATGTCCAGCTTTTCTTCTTTGTGATAAGAGCCTTGCCTTTGTCACTCTTCACTTTCTTGTAATCAGGAGATATGTGGCCTTTCTCACCACAGTTGTAGCATTTGACATTTGTGTAATCTCCTATGTCACGGAAGTTAGTCACTCATGAACCAGACAGTACATCGAGTGTCAACATTGAAGTGGTGGAATTGATTCATAATTCTCAGTGATTTTCAGAAGATTTTCAGAAGAATGGTTGCTGCTCAGGATTAGTATTAATTCTCTATTAATTAATTAAGTCATATAATTTAATTAAGAAAATAAATTATATCTGCAAAGATTAATTTATTTATTAATTAAATTAATTGATTAATTAATTCAGAATTAATATTAAGAATTTTCAGAAGTTTAATTGGATTAAAAACAGTCTTAAATCAGCGAGACAATTGAAAATGAACTAGCATGACAATCTGGATTGTCGTGCCAAGTCATTTCAATAGTCATACCGAAAGTTCTACTGGGAAGGAGATTGTCTTGCTAGTTCAACTGATTGTCATATCGAAAGTCATTGTAGTTCAATCAGATTGTCTTGCTAGTACAATCAATAGTCCTACCGATTGTCTTGCTGAGCGCATGATTGTCTTGCCAGTTAAATGAGAGTCTGTTGATTGATTTAAAGAGAACAGAAGCAGCATACATTGATAATCATCCAATATACAGAACACAACTCAAGAACAAAAACAAAGCAGCCGCGGAAGAAATATTTTATCCTTCATCTGCAAACTTCAAGATCATAATTTCTAGTTTGTAAAGTTAAATCCAAAACGCTAGAAATCTTTATCTTGTTCTTGTGTAACTATCTAGCGGATTAAAATCCCTAGAACTTAATCTCAAATTGCGTTTAGCATTTGAATCTTTTAATTGCAAAAATAGAAAAAGTTCATGTCGAATTTATTCTAGATTTGTGATAATTAATTTGAGATTAATTCCTTGTAATCGATACAGTTGTTGTAACACCTTTCAAGTTTAATAATATTCTTATTTAACTTGAATTTTGTTTCACATTTTTATTCCGCATTTAATTCGATTATTTGGTATTGTTTGTATTCAACCCCCCTTCTACAAACACATTGAGACCTAACAATTGATATCAGAGCCTTCTGATTAACGAACAAATCAAGATCCTAGACTTTTGTGATTTTTTCAACTCCTTGAATTTTTATTTATTCAAAAAATTCATAATGACTTCACAAAAAGTTGGAACCGTTAAAATTCCACTATTTGATAAAGAAAATTATATCATGTGGAAGAAGAAGATGCTCTTGTTTTTACAAGTTACAAATCCCAAATATCTGAACTTGTTAAAGAAGGGTCCAACAACTCCGATGGTTATTAAACCAGAGGTGATAGTAGATGATGTTGTGATTACCAAAGCTAGAACCTATCCAAAAGAGCCTGAGGATTTTTCTCCTACTGAAAAAGAAGAAGCCTCCTTCGATGCCAGCCTTCAGTTAATTTTAGTTGATTCCCTCGATCCCTTGATGAATAGACATGTGATAAACTGTAAAAATTCCAAACACATCTGGGAAACTATTGAGGTGATTAATGAAGGTACAGAGGAAGTTAGGGAGAAAAAGTTGGATATCCTAACCTCTGAGTATGAACATTTTAAATCAAATCCAGGAGAAGGAATTACTGAAGTGTTTGAGAGGTACAATACGTTGATCAACAACCTAAACATAAATGGGAAATATTATTCAATCGGGGAGGTCAACAAAAAGTTCCTTTTAACACTGCCAACTCATATTGAACATAGAATCACTGCCATTAGAGAAGCTAGAGATCTGAGTGAGATTTCTTTGGATAGACTCTATGGTGTGTTGAAAACCTATGAGTTGGAGCAGATTCAGCAAAAGGAAGTCTACGGGAAAGATAGAATGGTCAGCACATCTACTGCTCTTGTAGCTGAAGGTCAACAACAACAACAATCTCAACAGTCGGAGAGAATGGTACAGTTTTCCAAGGCTGAGGAAAATGTGATAGTAGCAGAATATGATCCTCCTACTACAAATCAATCCAGTGATAATTTTTATTCCTTGGAAGAGCTGGAGCAATTGGAAGATGAGTCAATGGCCCAAATTGTCAAGAGATTCTCCAATGTCAGATTCAAGAGAAATCCCAAGTTCAAGTACAAGTCCAGCTACAACAGATTCCAGATAGGTGGATCTTCATCCTCTAACACCAGTAGTGGTGGATACAAAATAAGGATGGTTGATCGGAGCACCATTAGATGCTATAACTGTAATGAGTTGGGACACTTCGCCACAGAATGCAGGAAGCCAAAGCAAGTAAGGAAGAACTCTTATGATTCAAATCAGAAGAGTAATTCTGAAAGGGCTTAACTGGCAAAGGGAAGAAGCTGGGATGATACTGATAGTGAAGATGAAGAAGATGAGAATCTTGCTCTTATGGCTATTGATGGAAAAGCTTCATCGTCAAGAAAAGAGGTAACATTTACTCAAGCTGAATTAGTTTATCATCTAGGAGGTTCCTTAGATTATGCTCGTCGTGATAATGAACTGTTAAGTTAGCAGATCAAAGACCTTGAGAAAGTGGTCAATGAATTAAGACTTGTGCACATTAATCAAGACAAGTTAAAAGAACAAGTACCTTTTCTAGAGAATAGAGTTGACTGTTGTTAGGGCGAAATCACGCACTAATATTCACGTAAGTATACGCGTTCGCAAATAATATAGAATACTTTCTAGTTCGTTCCCTCAGAGACTCAGACTAAGTTTTTGTCTAATTAAACTCACTCACCAATGTATGACTACTTCTCAATGTTAAGATAATAACACTTAAAATTGTTGATTAAATATTAACTATAATTAACTACTTAATTAACCACTTAACTAACACTTCAACTTATCAATAATAAAACACTCATGAAATCACAACTTCATTATTACTTCCTTCTATAGCCATTGTTATTACCTTTAGCATGTGACAGTGATGATATTAATCGAATAACACGAAACTGATAAAAGCCAACTTTCATTGTACTAATACCATTCTACCAAGCATCCACAATTAAGATAGAAGTTGAATAGTCATCAATTATGTTGAGTTCCTATATGTCTACAGAAATTGACAACACAACGATTTGAGCACAAGTTATTCCTTTTGATTACATAGGGCAAATAAAACTGTTAGAGTTACCCACTAATCATGCACAACGTACATGAACCTATGCTAGCATGGCAAGTTCTAAATCTCAAGGTCCACCGTCGCTTCACAAGAGATTAACCCCCTATCTTATATGTTCGTGACGCACATAAGACGAATACGCACAACCAATACTAGATATCATGCAATCATCACACACTAAAGTATTAAACAATTAACTAAAGAATTTCATAATAAATCCGTTGCAACCCCATGATCACGATTAGCCCATAATAGAACTTATCGCCATCATGGGTTCATATGAAATCATGATAATCAACACAAGAAAATAATAACTAAACTAATTATATTAAAACAGAGTACGTCACAAGAGTAAATAAGTCAAAGCAAGAAAACTAGCATCCAACGTTACAACGAAACAAGAATCACAAGAATATATGCTTCCTCTTCGCTGCAGTGTGCTAAATCGGTCTTCTTCCTTATCTCCTTCGCTTCTTGCGCCAACACAATTTAAAACATAATCTCCTTCTTATTTTCTATGAAAACGTCTCAAATCTACTTATATAATAGTCCCATAAAACTCAGATTACATAGAAGTTGGAAGCCAAACAGAAGTAGAAGTCTAAAATAATTCAGCTTTTTCCCCGACCCTGCTGGAAAAATTCCCGGTTTGCTCCGTTTCTTCGCCGTAATCTGCCCGTTCTCTTCCTCTCGCAATGATGAACACATGCCAAGGCTTATTCTTGATGATTCCTCCTCCGAAATGCAACTAATACCCTGAAATGCATAAACACTAGAAAAACGCATCAAATACACAAAATACTTGATTTCAAGATACCAATTTAAGTCATTTTAAGATGTTCTAAGTGGTATAAAATGCCACTTATCACACCCCCAAACTTAAATCGATGCTTGTCCTCAAGCGTCACAGACTCAAAACAAATAAAAATATGCATGAATGCAATCTATGTGAAAATGCAACGATCCCCCTTACTACAATTAACCAACCAAATTGTCACGTCTCAACGAATGCAGTTAGACACTAAAGATCAATAAACTCATGCAAACGGACATACAGCCAGAAACGTGGTGTGTGCAAATGCTTAACTGATATGCTTCGGAACTAGACCAATTACTATGACTAGACTATCCTCAAGGCAATCCTACGATTATACAAGGAATAAAAATTATAGGCACAAAGTGATATACAACACTACAAGAACTCTAGAGCTTACTACGGAATCGTGCTTTTTATTTACAACTCAAATGCTTATTTGACCGTGCAATGAGTGAGGTCCACAAAAGACTTATACAATGGTATCCATGTAACGAGCGTTAGGTTAGCGGATCCCAGACTCTAAAAGCCTTAGGTCACTAGGCACAAAGTCCCCTAAGAACTTAATAACTCGAATACCAAAGAGCCCACTCTTGATCAATTATGCAAAAATAATTTTTTTTTTCTCTGAGCAAGTGCGTTTCGCTCCATCTTGCTCAACCCTAGACTACTCGCATAACATGCGAGCCGGCTACTAGCCATTTGACGCCTAGCCACAACTAGCAACAAATTCCATTTTTACTCCATTTTTTTCTTTTTCATGCCTTTACCACTAAGAACCTATTATCAAATTCTAAGCATAATAAATAGATTATCCTCGAAAATAATCAGATCATAAAAACAATCTAGCCCTTAAGCATTCTCTAAGACTTAGTGAAAATACAAGTGCTTTTGGCATGCATATCAACCTACACAACTTAATATCACTTTAATGCTATCACTACACTCGCATCAATATCACAATTCAGTCGATAAATCATTGCAAAAGGGATCATGGTATATGCATGAGCTATATGATATGACAAATAAATAAAGCTATAAAAAAAACTTATATGGCAAAAATTATGCAACTATATGAACTAACTATCATGAATATGCAGCTATATGACACACACAAAATATTCCTTAACTACCACCCCCAAACTTAAAATCTTCACTGTCCCCAGTGAAGGTAGTAGAAAGGAACACAGGGTATACCTACTCGGAGTCATCATCATCATCACCCTCAGTGGGTGGAGTATCAGGCGGCGGGTATGCAGAGTCCTCACCAAAAACTGGCCACTGGATATCAGCTCCAAGGCCTCGAAAAGCAGTCCCTAACGCAAGGGTGAGCTCCTGAGCAAACCTGCTCTGCGTCTCATACATGGCATCCATCCGCCGTGAAAGCCTCCTATACTGGGCATCACCCATCCCAGCACCCTCCTGAGCTCTCGAAGAACCAGCCTCACCACGCCCTGGCCTAGCCATAGTAGCACCTCGTGCTGGACGTCCTCCTGGAAGACGATAACCCAGCCCATGCTCCTCAGGCTCACCACCGGTCCACTCCTGCATCCCATTCAGAGTGCCAGAATCTATCGGAGCTGCTGGCAACTGCAACTGCTCATGAGCCGGCCAGTTCACTCCTACTGCTCGGCATAGCTTCGTAACCGTGGATGCATAAGGGATGTTCATATGCTTTGATCCCCTCAAAACCTTCAGAATTCCTTGGTAGATAAACTCACCAAGGTCCACATAGTATTCCTCATTCAGAATTCCCCACAACAACTGTGCTCTCTCAACTGTGACCTCGTGTGCATATGAAGAAGGCAAAATATTAGCACATATAAATGCATTCCATGCACGGGCATACCTGTTCATGGCGATCGCCGGAAAGTGACGATACTCATTATTGGCTGGACTGCGGTTCCAAACTGTGCCCGGTCGACAGAGAGTCGCACAAATCAAATCCAAGTCAAAATCCTCAGTAGTCTTTTCATTCCAGTTCTCCTCCTCGGGCTTCCTCTCTCGCTGTCCAATCACACGGCGAATCGCCGCAGGATGATAATCAACCGTCAGCCCACGAACTACAGAAAACCCATTCTTTTCAGCCTTCGCGTTCGCGTAGAACTCGCGAACAACACTCATCGGTACTGCTTCGGGTGACTCACAAAAAGCTATCCACCCCTTCTCTGCAATCATGGGCAACAACTCACCATCCCTCCCTGATGGTAAAAACCCCCTCTCCTTCAGAATCGGCTTCCCCAACAGCCTAGTGTACTCCTCCTCCACAGCTTTGTCAGTTAACCGAGGCCTTGCAGCTGTACCCCTTGATGAATCAGCAGTAGGAACTGTGCTGCTGCTGTCAATAGTGCGTGCTCTCTTGGGTGCCATTGATTTGTGAATAAAAGTGTGTAAGAACTGATTTTTGATGTTTATGAGAGGGTTTAAGTGTAGGAAGTTTGTGGGAGATATGTGGGATAGGTGTATGTATATATAGGGTGTGGAGTAGGTTAAATTAGATTAGGAGTGGATTTGAGGGATAAAATCATGGGGTAATGGGAAAAGAATTCGTGGGTTTATGGGCTGTGATGGGTTTTTGTGTTTTGTGTTTTTTTTTTTCTGAACTGTAAAAAATTTTCTGGAACTCGACCCCTGCGCGGCCGCTCAGCATTTCTGCGCGGGCGCGCAGCAAGCTGCGCGGCCGCTCAGCATAGCTGCGCGGGCGCGCAGAGAGTCTCTGGAAATTTTTTTTTTCAGCCCCTTTTTTCTGATTTTTTTGTGTTTTTGGATAGGTTATTAACTTCTAAGGGTTCCTGTAACAACAATTCATGGGTTGCCTCCCACGCAGCGCTTCTTTTTCGTCATTAGCTTGACGTTCCGTACCTTTGTCAAGTAGTCAACAAAATGGCACTAATCACCTCTCGGTTTGCCATGTCCCCATAGTAGTGCTTCAACCGCTGACCGTTAACCTTGAATGCTTGGTCCGAATCATTCTCAAAAATTTCCACCGCTCCATGTGGAAACACAGTTTTGACAATAAAAGTTCCAGACCACCTTGATTTTAACTTCCCAGGAAAAAGTCGGAGCCGAGAGTTGAATAACAGAACTTGTTGCCCTGGCACAAATAACTTAGGATGTAGCTTCCTATCATGCCACCTCTTCACCTTTTCCTTATACATTTTGTTATTCTCGTACGCTTGCAGTCGAAATTCATCAAGTTCATTAAGCTGAAGCATTCTTTTCTTACCAGCTGCATCTAAATCCAGGTTCAATTTCTTCAATGCCCAGTAGGCCTTATGCTCAAGCTCCGCCGGTAGATGACATCCCTTACCGTACACCAACTGAAACGGTGACATCCCAAGTGGAGTTTTGTATGCTGTTCTGTAAGCCCAAACAGCTTCATCGAGCTTTAAAGACCAATCCTTCCTTGACGGACAAACAACCTTCTCTAGAATGCGCTTTATCTCTCTGTTAGACACTTCCGCTTGACCATTTGTTTGCGGATGATAGGCAGTAGCTACTCGATGATTCACATTATAACGCTGCATCATAGAAGTGAACTTACGGTTGCAAAAATGCGATCCTTCATCACTTATGGTTACCCGAGGTGTTCCAAACCTTGTGAAAATTTGCTTATGAAGAAAATTTAGCACTGCCTTTGCATCATTTGTCGGTAAAGCTTTAACTTCGACCCATTTTGAGACATAATCGACTGCCAGCAAGATGTACTGATTATTGCAAGACGAGATAAAAGGCCCCATGAAATCGATTCCCCATACATCAAAGACCTCGACTTCAAGCATCTCATCCTTCCTTGACAAATTTCCCACTCTTTGGCAACGATCACACCTTAAAACAAACTGATGAGCATCCTTGAACAAAGTAGGCCAGAAAAAACCTGCTTGCAGAATACGAGCTGTCGTCTTCTCACCTCCATAGTGTCCACCATAAACCGTGGAATGGCAGTCTCGTAATATCCCCTCCGTCTCACAGAACGGGATACATCTCCTGATGATCTGATCAGCTCCCTATCTAAACAATTATGGTTTATCCCACATATACCACTTCACCTCATGCAGAAACTTCTTCTTCTGAGCGGATGTCAAATTAAGCGGCATTATATTGCTGACAAGATAGTTTACAATATCTGCAAACCATGGTTCTTCCTCCTGAATTGCAAACAACTGCTCATCCGGAAAAGATTCATTGATTAACGTCCTATCTTGTGAAGTAGAATCGGGATTCTCCAACCTAGAGAGATGGTCAGCTACTTGATTCTCAGTACCTTTTCTATCTTTGATCTCTAACTCAAATTCCTGAAGTAAAAGCACCCAACGAATGAGTCTCGGCTTCGAATCCTTCTTAGAAACCAGATAGCGAATAGCTGCATGATCAGTGAATACTGTTACTTTCGTACCAAACAGATAAGATCGAAATTTCTCAAAGCCAAAGACTATAGCCAAAAGCTCCTTCTCAGTAGTGGTGTAGTTCAATTGGGCCCCATTTAAAGTCTTACTCGCATAGTAGACCACATAGAAGAGATTTTTCTTGCGCTGTCCCAGAACTGCACCTACCGCATAGTCACTCACATCACACATCATCTCAAACGGTTCTGTCCAATCTGGTGCTGTAATAACTGGTGCCGTGATCAAACTCCCTTTGAGAGTCTCGAATGCTGCCAAACATTCATCATCAAATTTGAAAGGCACATCTTTCTCAAGTAAATTGCACAACGGCTTAGATATCTTTGAAAAGTCCTTGATGAATCGCCGATAAAAACCCGCATGACCGAGAAAACTACGGATTCCTTTCACCGAATTAGGTGGGGGAAGATTTTCAATGACTCCCACCTTGGCCTTGTCCACCTCCAGACCTTTGCTAGAGACCTTATGCCCAAGGATAATGCCTTCACGCACCATAAAATGACATTTCTCCCAATTAAGCACCAAATTAGTTTCCACGCATCTTTTGAGTACGGTGCGCAGATTATTCAAACATTTATCATATGAGTGTCCAAAGATGGAGTAGTCATCCATGAACACTTCGATGTTATTTCCAATCATGTCAGAGAATATAGCTATCATACATCTCTGAAAGGTGGCTGGGGCGCCACATAACCCAAACGAAACTCTTCGAAAAGTAAATGTACCAAATGGACAAGTCAAGGTAGTCTTTTCCTGATCCTCTGGTGCAATACAAATATGATTATACCCGGAATAACCATCCAGCAGACAAAAATACTCATGTCCCGCCAATCTGTCAAGCATTTGATCAATGAATGGGAGAGGGAAGTGATCCTTCCTTGTGGCTTTGTTCAATTTTCTATAATCCATGCATACTCTCCATCCTGTAACTGTTCGAGTAGGGATGAGCTCATTCTTTTCATTTGCGACCACAGTGATACCTCCTTTCTTAGGTACACATTGCACGGGGCTCACCCACGAGCTGTCAGAAATAGGATAAATGATGCCTGCATCTAGCCATTTCAGAATTTCTTTCTTTACCACCTCCTTCATGATCGGGTTCAGTCTTCGCTGCTGTTCCACAGTTGGCTTACTACCTTCCTCTAACAGAATTTTATGCATATAATATGAAGGACTTATCCCCTTGATGTCTGCTATGGTCCATCCTATAGCCGATTTGAATTCTCTCAAAATCCTTAAAAGCTTGTCTTCCTCACTACCTGAAAGGTCAGCTGAAATAATAACAGGTAACGTAGATGAATCACCTAAAAAAGCATACCTCAAGTGTTCAGGTAATGGTTTTAGCTCCAAGGTAGGTGCTTCCTCTATTGATGGTTTGAGCTTCCCTTCAGCATTCTTAAGGTCAGAAGTACCAAGAGATTCAAATGGTATGTCAAGCTTTCGCTTACATGGAGAAGCGTTCAGATATTGTAATTGCTCGTTGCTATCTTCATCATCGCTGTCAAAATCCCCCACTAAGGCCTTTTCCAATGCATCAGACATTAGCATGTGCTCGAGTTCCGAAGTAACTGCGGAATCAATCACATCCACTTTTAAGCACTCCTCATCTTCTGTAGGAAATTTCAATGCCTTAAATACGTTGAAGGTCACATCCTGATCTTGGACCCGCATAGTAAGTTCCCCTTTTTGCACATCTATCAAAGTACGGCCAGTAGCCAAGAAAGGCCTCCCCAAGATTATGGGAATCTTCTTATCTTCCTCAAAATCCAGAATAACAAAATCTGCAGGAAAGAAGAGCTTATCCACCTTGACGAGCACATCCTCAACTATGCCCCTTGGGTAAGTAATGGAACGGTCCGCCAATTGTAGCGACATGTATGTGGGTTTTGGATCAGGCAGATCCAGCTTTTTAAAGACCGACAACGGCATCAGATTAATGCTTGCTCCCAAATCGCAAAGACACTTGTCAAAAGTTAGATTGCCAATGGTGCAAGGAATGGTGAAGCTTCCTGGATCTTTCAGTTTTGCTGGTAACTTTTGTTGCAGAACCGCGCTGCATTCTTCCGTGAGAGCAACGGTTTCAAGGTCATCCAGTTTCACCTTTTTTGAAAGAATAGTCTTCATAAACTTCGCATAACTAGGCATTTGTTCCAGAGCCTCAGCGAAAGGTATATTGATGTGAAGTTTCTTGAACACCTCCAGAAACTTCCCGAACTGTCTATCCAGCTTTTGTTGCTGCAATCTCTTAGGAAAAGGTGGTGGAGGATAGAGCTGTTTCTCCCCTGTATTAGCCTCAGGCAGAGTGTGTTCAACAGTAGTCTTCTTTGGTTCCGCCGCTTTCTCCTTTTGCTTAGATTCTTCATCTCTAACTTCAGCTTCGACTTCTTTTGCCTTTTCAGCATCAGCTACTTTTCCAGACCTTAAGGTAATAGCCTTGACTTGCTCTTTAGCTTCCTTCCTGCCTGGTACTTCCGTGTCACTGGGAAGAGTGCCAGGTTGACGATTGAGCACTGTATTGGCTAATTGACCGATTTGATTTTCCAAGGTCTTGATAGAAACCGCCTGACTCTTGCACAACAGCTTAAGTTCCTCAAAATCAGCACTAGTAGGTGCAACTGCACTTCCCTGTTGAGGATATGATTGCCTTGTAGCATACTGCTGTGGTTGCTGGAATCCAGGTGGGTTAAACTGTTTACTTACTCCTTGCTGATATGGTGGCTGAATAGCATTCTGATTATTCCCCCAGCTGAAATTTGGATAATTTTTGTTGTTAGGATGATAGGTCGCTGGCACAGGCTGCTGTTGTCGCTGATAATTATTCACATACTGAACAGATTCGTTGACAAGAGAACACTGATCCGTAGCATGAGAACCTGCCCAAAGCTCACAAACCATAGCTATTTGATTAACTCCATACGTAGCCAAAGAATCAACCTTCATTGATAGCGCTTGGAGCTGGGCTGCAATAGCGGTGGCTGCATCAACTTCCAGAATACCTGCTACCTTGCCTGACGTCATCCTCTGAGTTGGGTTTTGATGCTCATTTGCAGCCATTGTCTCTATAAGATTATACGCCTCAGTATAACTTTTAGCCCATAAGGCGCCTCCAGCTGCTGCATCGAGCATGGGCCGAGATTGGGCCCCCAAACCATTATAAAAACCAGTGATTACCATCCAATCCGGCATTCCATGATGTGGACATTTTCTCAACATTTCCTTGTAGCGTTCCCAAGCCTCGCACATAGATTCTGTAGGTTGCTGCGCAAACTGAGTAAGAGCACTCCTCATAGCAGCAGTTTTTGCCATTGGATAAAACTTCACCAGAAACTTTTGCGCAAGATCTTGCCACGTAGTGATGGACCCAACTGGTTCAGAATGTAACCAGTCTTTAGCCTTATCCCTCAGTGAGAATGGGAAAAGCCTCAACTTGATAGCCTCATCAGTCTCGCCATTATACTTAAAAGTGCTACAGATCTCGACAAAATTCCTTATGTGCATGTTGGGGTCTTCAGTTGCCGCTCCTCCAAAAGAAACAGAATTCTGCACCATCTAAATAGTGCCCGGCTTGATTTCAAAGGTGTTAGCTTGAATAGCCGGATGAAGGATGCTTGACTGAATGTCATCAATTTTAGGCCGAGAAAAATCCATAAGAGCTGGATCAGCTTGAACAATACGATCTCCCATGTGTACTGGTTCTTTCTGCTCAGTTCCTGAATCCGAATCCTCAAAATCTAACTTCTCCGGAGTATCAAAAACTTCGTCTTTTTCCTCAGCTGTATCTAAGGTCCTCTTGCGAGCATGAGAACGAGTTTGCATAAACGCTTGCTAAAGTACCTGAAACACAACCGAAAAGAGTAATTAACTACTACGTCCTAATCACTGAGTCCTAATGACCAATGATGGTAAGTACATAAACTAAACAAATACGCCGAGTCCCCGGCAGCGGCGCCAAAAACTTGTTAGGGCGAAATCACGCACTAATATTCACGCAAGTATACGCGTTCGCAAATAATATAGAATACTTTCTAGTTCGTTCCCTCAGAGACTCAGACTAAGTTTTTGTCTAATTAAACTCACTCACCAATGTATGACTACTTCTCAATGTTAAGATAATAACACTTAAAATTGTTGATTAAATATTAACTATAATTAACTACTTAATTAACCACTTAACTAACACTTCAACTTATCAATAATAAAACACTCATGAAATCACAACTTCATTATTACTTCCTTCTATAGCCATTGTTATTACCTTTAGCATGTGACAGTGATGATATTAATCGAATAACACGAAACTGATAAAAGCCAACTTTCATTGTACTAATACCATTCTACCAAGAATCCACAATTAAGATAAAAGTTGAATAGTCATCAATTATGTTGAGTTCCTATATGTCTACAGAAATTGACAACACAACGATTTAAGCACAAGTTATTCCTTTTGATTACATAGGGCAAATAAAACTGTTAGAGTTACCCACTAATCATGCACAACGTACATGAACCTATGCTAGCATGGCAAGTTCTAAATCTCAAGGTCCACCGTCGCTTCACAAGAGATTAACCCCCTATCTTATATGTTCGCGACGCACATAAGACGAATACGCACAACCAATACTAGATATCATGCAATCATCACACACTAAAGTATTAAACAATTAACTAAAGAATTTCATAATAAATCCGTTGCAACCCCATGATCACGATTAGCCCATAATAGAACTTATCGCCATCATGGGTTCATATGAAATCATGATAATCAACACAAGAAAATAATAACTAAACTAATTATATTAAAACAGAGTACGTCACAAGAGTAAATAAGTCAAAGCAAGAAAACTAGCATCCAACGTTACAACGAAACAAGAATCACAAGAATATATGCTTCCTCTTCGCTACAGTGTGCTAAATCGGTCTTCTTCCTTATCTCCTTCGCTTCTTGCGCCAACACAATTTAAAACATAATCTCCTTCTTATTTTCTATGAAAACGTCTCAAATCTACTTATATAATAGTCCCATAAAACTCAGATTACATAGAAGTTGGAAGCCAAACAGAAGTAGAAGTCTAAAATAATTCAGCTTTTTCCCCGACCCTGCTGGAAAAATTCCCGGTTTGCTCCGTTTCTTCGCCGTAATCTGCCCGTTCTCTTCCTCTCGCAATGGTGAACACATGCCAAGGCTTATTCTTGATGATTCCTCCTCCGAAATGCAACTAATACCCTGAAATGCATAAACACTAGAAAAACGCATCAAATACACAAAATACTTGATTTCAAGACACCAATTTAAGTCATTTTAAAACGTTCTAAGTGGTATAAAATGCCACTTATCAACTGTTATAGACAACTCGAAACTATTCGCAAAGACAAGATCACCGGTCTTGAGACTAAGGTTAGAGCCTACTTCAATTCTTGTTCGAAGGCTAAAGAGTTCTACAGTAAGCAAGCTGATAATCAAACATCTGGAATAGGTTATGATTACAATGCTGCTATTGGAGAATTAGGCATAAAATCCCCTCCTCATATATGTGCTAAAGGTAGGGAAGTACCACATGTGCTTAAGGGTGTTGATGAACCCCTCTATAAAGCATCAATTGTTGAACCATTTGATGCAACTTCTTCTGTTATTCAAGAAGAAATACGTGCTGAAGATCATGCTAATGAGAAGGTTATTTCCAAGTCAAGTGTGTCGAAAGTTCCAGTCAAAGTTGTGAAAGCAACTGAGACTAACTCAGACACACATGAGTTGGATAACAAAAATGCCATGTCTACCATGCATAAATTGCCTGCTGTTAATCACTCTCATAAAGCATGTGGTGTTGCTAATTGTATGTCTTGTGCTTTTAATTTGATGTATGCTTATTTTAATGGTAAGCATGTTTCTAGTGATAAGACCACTCCTCGTCAGCATGTGAATAATAAGAAGCATGATAGGTCTAAGACTGCTAGTCCTTCTAAGGCTAGAAAGGAGACATTTGTTCCTAAGCCTAAACAGAAATTTGTTAAGGCTGTTTACAAGGTCAAATGTTCAGTCATTGAGGATGTTGAGACCATTAAAATTAAAAATGTTGTTTTGCCTGACAAAGGACAATTCTAAAAGTATGCCGGGCCCAACCAAGTTTGGATTACGAAGAAGGTCTAATCCATTTGAAGTGCAGGGCAGTATACAGGTGTAACCGGTAGTGTGGATTCTTGACAAGTGGATCATCAAGACATATGACCGGAGATAGAGCCCTGCTATCAAATGTGGATTGAGAAAGCTGGCCTACTGGTTACCTTTGGAGATAACAACAAAGGTTTATCTAAGGGATATGGCTGTTTGCAAGCTGGGAATGTTATCATTGAAAATTTATATATTGTGCTAGGTTATTATCAGGAAGCAGTATCTAACATATAGCACCAGTGACGAGACTTGAGAATATTACGACATATCAGGCACCTGCTGCACATTACACTTGGAATTGGACTCTAGTAAGATGTGTACAAGTGTACTCCTGGTTGGTGAGTCAAAAGAGGAAGTCAGTGCACCACAGTTCATGGACTTTGCAGCTGCAGATCTATTGGACTATGCAATCTCTTCTTCACAATCTCACTTCAGGTTGGTATGAACTAGTTTACTGCTCAAGCAATCGTCATATTTATAACTCTCTAATCACTAGGCACAATCATATTGTTTTATATGTGCAGTGAGTTTTAGGAGTAAATCAAACTTTTTTCTACATTAGTGATTTCTTATTTCATGTAAAATCTTTTGAAATCACTATTGTACATCATTACTCTCAAAAGATTAAATGTATAATTTTCATTCATTATAGATCTTAAGTACATTTTACCTCTCTATATTGCCTTATGTTCTGTGATACAGGTTCAGTCTCCAATGGCTTTCTTTCATTGAAAGTCATGAGGTTGAAAACCCACAACATCTATCCCAGACTGTAAAGACAAACACAGAAACAGAACCAACCAACACTCTCTTACCACTAAAAAGAAGTATGAGTGAGCGTGAGGGAGATAGTGCCTTAGTGCACCACATAAAGAAGGTTCTGAAGTCAACCCAGTAGCTCTGTCTCCTACATAGGTGAGTAGTATTTAAATCGATGACAACTGCTAGCCCCCATACATCTTCTCAAAAAGATGTAATGGCTGAAAAGGCACAAAAACAGTTACTAGATTCATTCTCTCAACAGGGTGCGTCTATTGAATTTTTCCTGTTGGCCAAGGCATCCGATGTAGTGTCACCACTTCAAATATAAACAATTCTTGATGCACAAGGAAAGGTTACACACACAAAGGATAAGTTGACGGAAACAAGAGTTTCGACCATTTTATGGTCAGATTCGATTGTTTAAGGTTCATTACTGGACCAATTGCCTTTACAGGTGTTAGGAGAGGATACTGATCCAAAAGCCATATATCAGTGGTCAGTGTCTACCTCCCCAGGCTTAAATCCCCTGGATGCATCTACGGATAGTGGATCTGACATAGGTGCAGATCGGAAACTTGTTGACAATGATTCAGATATTACCTGATGAGTCACAAGGAAATGTCTTCACAGACATTAGAAGGGAACTTTTATCTTTATGCTAAATTCGTTGGATCATTGTTTACCTTCCCAGAATTCAAATCTGGAACCCTAAAAGGGAAACTAGCAACTTGTAGATTATGACTCAGATTCATCTGACAAGTTTAATAAGGATGGGGATTTGTGAACTCCCATTGCACCACCTGTGACCTCCTTAAGGATGGCTAAGGTGATTTTCCTTGCAGGTACAGCTGGATTATGGAGCTATGAGAGAAGAGTGATACACTTGTGAGAATGAGTGTAAACACGAGTGGAGAGAAGAGTGAAACAAATGTGAGGTACACTAAATAGAATCACACACTCACAGTGAGGAAGAAAGAAAAACTACTTGTTATTTCTTTTCCAACCAAGTGAAATATGAGAACTCCTTCAGACAACGGCATACATTCCTTCTCTAAGGGGGAGATAAAAGCTTAAGAAATAGTTTGGAGGAATCCTCAACTAAGGGGGAGAAATAGCAGGGAGGAAGAAAAAGATCCTACATATGTACACTACACCACACCATTGTTGTTTGTAACTATGGATCCTATTGTACAGGAGAAGTGGTAAATACAAGGTGATTTTCTAGTAAGGGAAGAAGCTGTTTTCAAAAGGAGAGTACCATTGGTCTTTATCTGCGGATCCTATTGTACGGGAGAGGTGGTAAACGAAGGTGATCTCTTTAATCAATTGATTCTCATAGGGGGAGAAGCAAGAGAGATATGTGCTTCTCAACAGGAAATGTGGTTGTACAAAAGAAGATGAAACTACTTGAAGATATATTCAGTCTAGAGGAACATCTATTTGAAATCTGGAAAAGGTTAAATATTATCCAGAACTTTTCTGCTATTTACTTTGCATTTCTGTTTATATCTTTTTCTTATTTGTTAGTTGAGTTATCCTCTAGGTATTTGTGTGTTATTGTCTAACAAACAAATAGGGGGAGATTGTAAGGCATATGTCATAGCCTATTTATATATTTGAGGATTTAACTCAACTCAAATAAGAATGTAATAAGTAAATGGTGGATCTACAGTCAAAGAGATCTCGCAAAGTAACATCTGTCAAAGGATTCAGAAACAAGGTTCATCTACAGACTTGAGGAATTAATTCATTGGAAGAAGTTCAAGAAATTGATCAAGCCTCAGTGATATAAATCAAGGTTGTGGATTTAATCAAGTGACAGAGATCTCATCAGGGTATCAAAGAATTACAAGGATTTAATCTGAAATCAAAGTCAAGACATGAAGAAATGTCACGGAAGTTAGTCACTCATGAACCAGACAGTACATCGAGTGTCAACATTGAAGTGGTGGAATTGATTCATAATTCTTAGTGATTTTCAGAAGATTTTCAGAAAAATGGTTGCTGCTCAGGATTAGTATTAATTCTCTATTAATTAATTAAGTCATATAATTTAATTAAGAAAATAAATTATATCTGCAAAGATTAATTTATTTATTAATTGAATTAATTGATTAATTAATTCAGAATTAATATTAAGAATTTTCAGAAGTTTAATTGGATTAAAAACAGTCTTAAATCAGATTGTCTTGCTAGTTAAATGAGAGTCTGTTGATTGATTTAAAGAGAACAGAAGCAGCATACATTCATAATCATCCAATATACAGAACACAACTCAAGAACAAAAACAAAGCAGCCGCAGAAGAAATATTTTATCCTTCATCTGCAAACTTCAAGATCATAATTTCTAGTTTGTAAAGTTAAATCCAAACCACTAGAAATCTTTATCTTGTTCTTGTGTAACTATCTAGCGGATTAAAATCCCTAGAACTTAATCTCAAATTGCGTTTAGCATTTGAATCTTTTAATTGCAAAAATAGAAAAAGTTCATGTCGAATTTATTCTAGATTTGTGATAATTAATTTGAGATTAATTCCTTGTAATCGATACAGTTGTTGTAACACCTTTCAAGTTTAATAATATTCTTATTTAACTTAAATTTTGTTTCACATTTTTATTCCGCATTTAATTCGATTATTTGGTATTGTTTGTATTCAACACCCCTTCTACAAACACATTGAGACCTAACACTCACCTTCCATATGGGATACTCAGACGGTTTCAATATGGGAACTCTAATAGCCTCATATCGACTATGGATTTGTGTATTTGGAGGTTCTTCAATTTTGGTGGGCTTAGTTGGAGTTTCTACTTCATACATGATTGTTTTTGGATCTTAAACTGTTTGTGTGTTACATATGCCACTTGTTAGGTCACACACACTGTAGAAGGGGGTTGAATACAGTGTATAGCACAATCAAATCGAATTCTAATAACACAAGTAACAGAAAACAGACTTTATTCAAAGCAATAAACTCTGTTACAATATGGAACTGTCCTCTCTCAGTGATGAACAAATATCACAAGAGCTGCTAAGGTTACAATGAATAATATTCTCGATAATGATAACACTTATAGTGTAAACCCTATATCTGTGTTTATATACTACACAATTACAAGATAATCGCTAATTGATATGGAATATAATTCTGCTTCCTAAAATATATCAATCATATATCTTTTCTTCCAAGTATTCTATTTTTCATAGAATTCCTTCTTCATGCATATCTCTTCTTATGTTTGTCTCGATCTTCTCTTCAATCAATCAGCCGCCTTCCTTATCTGAACGTTTCCTTTAAGTCCTGATATTATCTTCTGATAAATATCTCCTGAACATTAAGTACTGATGACTTAAGTTCTGACTTCAGTATAAGTGCTGATTTCAGTTAAGTACTGATTTGTCCTGTTTAAGTAAGAACTGAAAACTAAACATAAATCATATTAGTCATGACATTATCAAATATATCTAAAAATACAGATTGAAAAATAGTAGATAAAACTGATAAGTGCTACATTTTACTAAAAATTGAACAATGCAAAGTACACAAAGAAATTGCTCACAATAATTATCAAGGTGTTCCTAGTCTGAGCAGATAGATCTATTTCCTTGATTGTCTGGATTTCTTTCCAAGCCTTCTATTGTTTTCTTTAATTTGATTCTGGAGTTTTCTGTGGAATTCAAGTTCATCAGCTTCTGAGAGATTTAGCATTTCCTGCATTTCCAAAAGAGTCTCATTGCTAAAGATACTCAATTTGTCCTCCAATCTGAAAAATCTTCTAACTCCTTTTTCATCCCTGAATTCCATCAACCAATAGGGCCTCATATACACTCTCTTTCCTGTAAAGGGAATATATAGAGTTTTTGGAAGTGCATCTTTGGCTCTAGTACTCCTCAGCTACTCAATCTTCTTTAGAACTAGTCTTCTTGCAGTCACATTGTACCCAAAGTTCTTTTTGAAGGATGAGTCGATCTTTATTAGCATAAATTGGCTTTCTAGAAGAATCCTGTGAAGTGGCCATATGATCTTTTTTCCTCCTTTGTATTTGAATAGCAGCCTTTCAGGGAGATGTCTGTGAGCATCAATTCCTCTAACTTCTTCCAATTCATCTAAGTAAAGGTTTATGTCAGAAAAGTTCTTAATGTCACAGATGTACAGCATGTCTCCCTTGTTGACTGTAGATTTAGCTTTGATTGGTGTCTTGGATCTGAGAGTCACAAGCTTCACTTTCTTGATGGCTCTAGTCTTTGTCTTCTTTGGCTTGTTGAAGATTGGAAAGTTTAGTTCAGGAATTGGCAAACTATCCCAGTCTACTAGCTTATCCTTAGGAATTATGGGCTCACCATGAATATTCCTTGTTGGATCCACCACTTTGAATTCTTCAAATACCACAAAGGGTTTTGATGTTTAAGTTGTAGTTGTAGGCTTCTTGGGAATAGAGTCTTCCTTTTCCTCATCACAGAAGTCCAATTTTCTCTTGATTCTTTGCTTGTACCTTGGTTTCTTTGTCTGTTGAGGTTTATCTTGCATTTTCTAATTTTGAGGTTCAGCAATCACAGATGGTTGTGCAGAGATCTCAGTTGTAGTCTTCACAGCTTGAAATTTGGCTAAGATAGTAGCTTGCTCCTTCTTTTATTTGAGCTTCTTAGCATCTAAGGCAGCTTGCTTCTTTTCTTGCCTTATTCTCTCTTTCTCTTCCTTTTTGGCTTCTACAAACTGAGGGTGTCCAGCCACCACACATATCTTTTTACCATTTCTGTAGATCTTTGCAATTCTCTTTTTAAGTGCTGAATCTGCTGGATCCTTGTAAAATGCAATTGACCTAGCCAACAACTTCTTCTCATCTGGCCTAGGTGTCTCATACACAGTATCCTTAGGATTTTTGTCTGAGAACTTGGAGTAGTTTCTTTTAGGCTTCATGATGAAATTTGCTTTTGGAGATTTTATGCAGGAACTTTGACCCTTTTCCAGATAGTTCATAATCATGTCATTCACAGAGATTTTCATGACTTGAGAGTGATGACTGAAGACTTTATCTAGTTTCTGAATTGGCCTAAACTTTTTTTGTATTTTTGCATCTATCTTTCTCCATTTTTCTTTTAGTTCCTTCTCTATAGCTGTAACATCAAGCATCTTAGGATTTGACTTTGACTTAGGCTTTTCAGCTGCTATTTGGATGAGATCAATGATATCCAACACTGGTGGCTTTGTGAAAGTAATTGTTGGCACAATCACTTTGCTGACTTATATTTTTAGCTGTAGCTCCCCCTCACTTGAGCCTTTCTCCCCCTCCCCCTTACTTGAGCTTTTCTCCCCCTTTTTGTTATCATCAAGTAAAGTGGAGGATGAAGATTGTGCAGCCACTAGTGGTTGTAGCAGTTGAGTTTGCTGAGCTTGATGTAGATGTATAGCTGTTAAAGAAGCTTCCATTACAGTCATTCTGGTATCCAAGGAATCTATCTTTGTGGCAAGATCAGAAATTTTCCTGAGTTGTCTCTTAATATCAAGCATTATAGCTTCTGGAAGTTTAGAATCCAACCTTTCAGAAATGTCCTTTTTCATTTGATCAATTTCACCTTTGATAGAAGTGACATCCTGAGTGTGTTGAAAACCTTAGATTTGTTGTAATTGAAGAGAAGCAAGGTGTGCTTGTAGGAGCTTCTTGGTGCTGGCATTTATTATGGATTGAAGAGCAGAGTGTGTCTGACTTATAAGTTAAATGATGGTGGTTTTGAAATAGTGTTCATCACATTGCTTTGAAAATGCCCAAGATGACATACCAAATCTGGAACTAGGGCCTACTTCTCCCCCTATGTCCAGTGACCCCTCTCCACTTGCATCACCAAAGAAATCAGTAGATTCCCCAGTCCCATAGTCAACATCATCATCAGCTCTAGGTGGCATAGCTGTGATGGCATCCTTAGCTTTTTGTATTGACTGGGTGGTGTGCACCAAGTTCAGTATTCTTTCTGCATGTTCATTTCCCTGTCCAGCCAAAATTTGATATGCTAGAATAGGATCAGTAAATGCATCAGCATCCAAAGAGATGGATCTTATAACAGCTTGATTATGCTGAGATAGTCTCTTAATGTCTGCATCATTGGCATTCATTGACTCACTAGAAATGATATACACCCTTCTTTCTCTCAATTTCACTCTCTTTTTGCATCAAGGGCTCCCCTTGGCTCCCCACCCTCACACCCTCATCTAAGGTGGGACTCCACTCACTCACTTTTTCCAGTCCTGAAAAAATGGACTGCATTTGTTCACTCTTTTTCTCTCCTTTTTCCTGGGAGCAACCCAGACTCTCACTCAAAGCACTCCCTTCCCTCAGTCCTAAGAGTGATTGCACTACTACTAAGTCTTCTGAACTTGTAAGAATTGAAGAAATTTGAAGTTGGGCAGAGACACCCGACGAATGATGAATATCCATCGGGTTAGTGGTATGGCTATCCGACGGATGATTGCTATTAGGCTTATCCGTCAGGATACAATCACTACTCGACGGATTATGAATATCCATCGGGATAGTAGAAATGAAAGAGTTTGGAGTGGAGACTATTGTAGACTCTATGCAGGTTGATGAAAATTTTGGCACAGATTTCTCAACAGTCTCAGAAAGGAATGGTATATGAGCCAATAAATCATCTAAAAGATGATGCTCACTTACTTGGATTTTTGGTTTCTCCAAAAGAGTTAAAGATGGAGAATTTGGAAGTGCTGTATTGATCATGTCAACATCCAGTGAGTGTGTGAGAGAATTTGGTGTATCAGGTGCTTCAATTATAAAAGATTTTGGTTGTGACTCCACATTTATTGGAGCCACATCAACCTGACTTTGAGATGGTACAGTGACTGGGTCTTTAGCACCAGTTTGCATTAAGTGTGTGCCCTGTGCATCCCCAAGGGTTTTTGGTTTCTTCTTTTTGATATAGGTTTGGGGTAAGCTTGTGTCCCTTACCCTCTTGGCCCGTGCTCTTGGGCTGAGAGCTTTGTTCAATAGTCACATCCTTTTGGGAGGATGCAACTAGTAATGAGCTTAAATTTTTTTTAAGCACTGCAGTTTGTTGAGAAACTGCAGTGTGGCTAGGCTGGGAAACACTCACCTTTCCAACCTTATTCTTAGGGCTTCTTTGATTTTCACCCTGTCCCTCACCTTTCTTACCCTCCTTCACACTCCCCTCTTTAGGTTTTGTAGAATTTTACAACCGATTTCTTTTGAAACAAATCAGAGGGGGCTTTCTTAGCTTTGGATTTTGGAATTTTTGTTTTGGCAGCTTGGGTAGGCATCTGTTTGGTCATTGGCACAGATGCGATAGCTACACTAGAAGGCAAAGAAATGTGTGAGGTTGGAAGAGTAGAGACAATAGAAATTACCTCACTTACCTGAGGTCCCTCCATTACTGGAAAATAGTATAAGGGCACCTCCTTGTGATGATTTCCTCTATTTAAATCTACAATAATCCTTCTTTCTTGAACCCAACAATTCAGCTTGTTGGTTGGGTTCTCAATCACAATATTCTCAATAAGATGGTTAGCAAGCATAATAAAGAATCTAGTATAATAGACACTTTTACCTCTCTTATTAAGTTCTCCTAACTTAAAGCCTAACTCAAACAAAACCAAGTCACTGAAATAAAAGTACTTATCAATAACTAGCATGTAAAGCATGTTAAGCATGGATATATTGATAGAGTAAATATTGCTAACCTTACCAGAAAACATTTTAGTTACCACATCACACAGATAACTCCATTCTTTCCTAAGACCCAACCTTCTAATTTCACTTAATTTAGAGGTAGTGAGTGCATAGCCCATAGAGTTAAGCATGTTAACAATATCAGTGTCTGTGTGTGGAGTAGTACCATTGTTATCAGGGATTTTAAAACATGCTTTGATGATATCATTATTTATGCAAAACTACTTACCTTTTAGAGTGAAAGTGATGGTCTTGTTTATTGAGTTGTACATTGCAGTTTTCCATATCTCTTCTATAACCTCACAGTAAATGGTGGGTGATTCCAACATGACATAGTTGAGTTTGCAATTCTTCACAAAATCCATCATTTTGTGATAGTCACCAGACTGTTGAATCTCCTTGTTTACTAAAGCTGAGAAGTTGTTTTTCTCATAGATGTAACCGGTTTGAGACATGATTTTCACTACAGGTGCCATTGCTATGGATTTGAAAGTTTACAGAGAGAGAATTTGCTTTTAAGAAGAAAGAAGTTAGAGCAATTTAATCTTGAGAATGACAAAACAAAAGAATGAAAAAGAATTTAGCTTTTATACTATCTCAGAGATAAACTGACAAAAATAATAAAGTGAAATAAAGGACCAATAAAAATTGGACAAAATAGCCGTTTAAAAATAAACTGTAAAAATTCCGTCTCTTATCCTTCATGTTATGCTTACAAACTGTAAGTCTACTTGATGGATAATGTTCAGGGAATTAACGGCTAGGATTGAGACAATTCGACGGATGAAGACAAAACAGTTATCCGTCGAGTTATAAAATATTTCAGAAAAATAATTAATTTTTATTGACAAATTGTTCCGACGGATGATCAAACTTGATGGATAATGATCATCCGTCGGGATATAAATTTTGACTTGGTCAAAATTTCATCCAAAACAGAAAAATCAATTAAATTTATGGCTACATTGCAACTTGCAAAAATATCTGAAATGATTCAAGAAAAATTAAGCATACCTAACTCACTTACCAATCTTGAAAAGGTGGATTCATCAAGTGGCTTGGTAAATATGTCTGCAAGCTATTTTTCACCTGGAACAAAATACAGTTCCACAGTACCATTCATCACATATTCCCTTATGAAGTGGTACTTGATGTCTATGTGCTTTGTTCTTGAATGTTGTACTGGATTTTCAGTGATATAAATTTCACTTGTATTATCACAGAAAATAGGAATCCTATCCACTTGTAGACCATAGTCCAATAATTGGTTTTTTATCCAAAAAATTTGCGCACAGCAACTACCAGCAACAATATATTCGGCTTCAGCTGTAGAAGTAGAAACTGAATTTTGCTTTTTACTGAACCAGGGCACAAGCTTGTTCCCTAGAAATTGAAAGGTTCCTGTTGTACTTTTTCTGTCTATTTTACAACCTGCATAATCTGTATCTGAATAACCAGTTAGATCAAAACCAGAATCTCTACGGTACCAAATGCCAAGATTTGGTGTTCCCTTGAGATATCTGAAAATTCTCTTAATAACTACTAAATGAGATTCTCTAGGATCGGCCTAAAATCTAGCACAAAGACAAGTAGAAAACATTATATCTGGCCTACTAGCTGTTAAGTACATAAGTGAGCCAACTATGCCCCTATAACTTGAAATATCCACAGACTTTTCAGTAGTATTTAATTCAAGCTTAGTTGCAGGGCCATGGGAGTTTTTGCAGATGTGTAATCAATTAGATCAAACTTCTTTAAAAGATAATGAATGTATTTAGTTTGACTAATGAATATTCCATCACTAGCTTGCTTAACTTGCAAACCAAGAAAGTAAGTTAGTTCTCCCATCATGCTCATTTCATACTTACTTTGCATCAATTTGGCCAACTTTTTGTAAAGTTTTTCATCTGTAGAGCCAAATATAATATCATCTACATAAATTTGAACAAGTATACTAGATGTTTTAACATTTCTAAAGAATAAATTTTTATCAACAGTATCTCTTGTGAAGTGATTTTCCAAAAGAAACTTTGATAAAGTGTCATACCAGGCTCTAGGTGCTTGCTTCAGTCCATAAAGTGCTTTCAAAAGATAGTAGACATGATTTGGAAAATTTGGATCTTCAAACCAGGAGGCTGACTAATATAGACTTCCTTCTCCAAATCTCCATTCAGAAAAACACTTTTGACATCCATTTGATAGACCTTGAAATTGGCATGAGCTACATAGGCCAAGAAAATTCTGATGGCTTCAAGTCTTGCAACAGGAGCAAATGTTTCATCAAAATCTATTCCTTCTTGTTGATAATAGCCCTTAGCAACCAATCTAGCTTTGTTCCTTACTACTATGCCATTTTCATCCATCTTGTTTCTAAATACCCATTTGGTGTCAATTGGATTCTTTCTTTTAGGCTTGGGTACCAGCTTCCATAATTTATTCCTTTCAAATTGGTTTAGCTCCTCCTGCATAACTAAAATCCAATCAGGATCCAATAAAGCTTCTTCTACCTTCTTTGGTTCTTCCTTAGATAGAAAGCTGTTGTATAGACATTCTTCTTGAGTTGCTCTCCTTGTTTGAACTCTAGAAGGCACATCACCAATGATGAGCTGAAAGGGGTGATCGTTTGTCCATTTTCTTTGTTGAGGTAGATTAGCTCTAGATGAAGAGGCATCATTGTTGTCTTGATGTGTGACTGAGTTTTGATTATTAGAAACTCCCCCCGAATTTGTGAATCTTTGATTTGAGATAGGGGAATTTTCTGTTAGTGATCTATTCTGACTTTCATCTTCTCGTAATGACCCGACGGATAGTGCACTTTGTGTTCCGAAGGATGAAGTTGATTGTCTCCCGACGGATAAGGCAGATTGTCTCCCAACGGATGAAGCATTTTACAACTCAACAGATGTTGAATTTTGTGCTTCATTTGTAGTACATTTTTCTGCATTATCCTTTGCCATTGTTTCCTGGTCACTTTCATCATCACTATCATCACTAACCATCTCCACATTATCAAATTTGAGACAGACTCTCATGAGAATCTTCATCTTATAGTCCTTCAATATTTTTATCATCAAACACAACATGTATTGATTCCATAACAATGTTGGTTCTTAGATTGTAGACTTTATATGCTTTTCCCACAGCATATCCAACAAAAATTCCTTCATCTGCTTTAGCATCAAACTTCTCATGTTGATCAGTCTGATTTCTCAATATATAACATTTGCAGCCAAAGACATGAAGAAAATTTAGAGTTGGCTTCTTTTTCTTGAACAATTGGTAGGGTGTCACACACTTTGCTTGATTAATCAAAGAAATGTTCTGAGTGTAGCAGGCAGTGTTCACAGCTTCAGCCCAGAAATATGTTGGTAACTTTGATTCTTCAAGCATTGTCCTTGTAGCTTCAATAAGAGATCTGTTCTTTCTTTCCACTACTCCATTTTGTTGTGGAGTTCTTGCTGCAGAAAACTCATGCATTATCCCATTCTCTTCACAAAATGATCTTATCATATAATTCTTGAACTCAGTTCCATTGTCACTCCTGATTCTTCTTACTTTAACATCAGGATGATTGTTGACTTGCCTTATGTGATTGATAATGATTTCACTAGTCTCATCTTTAGACTTTAGGAAATATGTCCAAGAGAACTTTGAGAAATCATCTACAATTATTAAGCAAAATCTTTTCCTTGAGATGGACAACACATTGACTGGTCTAAACAAATCCATGTGGAGATATTGCAAAGGTTCTTCAATTGTTGAATCAAGATTCTTCCTGAAAGATGCTTTAATCTGCTTTCCCTTTTGGCAGGCATCACACAGTCCATCCTTAGAAAACTCTACCTGAGGAATACCTCTAACCAGTTCTTTCTTGACAAGCTCATTCATGGTCTTGAAGTTTAGATGGGACAGCTTCTTGTGCCATAGCCAACTTTCATCTTGACTTGCATTACTGAGAAGACAAGTAACAGATTCTGCATTTGATGAGTTGAAGTCAGCTAGATACACATTTCCTCTTCTCACTCCAGTGAGATCCACTTTGTTGCTCCTTTTTTTGTCACAACACAGGCTTCTGAGTTGAAGGTTACTGAATTGCCCTTATCACAAAGCTGGCTGATAATCAACAAATTATGCTTGAGACCATCCACTAGGGCAACCTCCTCAATGATGACATTGTCTTCTGAAATCAAGCCATATCCCACAATATAACCCTTGCTGTCATCTCCAAAGGTAATACTTGGGCCAGCTCTCTTCTTGAACTCTGTGAGCAGGGTAGAATCTCCAGTCATGTGCCTTGAACAACCACTATCCAGGTACCAAAGATTCTTTTTCTTTCCCTACACACATCAAAACCAAATCAAGTTGATTTTGGTACCCAAGTTTCCTTGGGTCCTGCCTTGTTAGCTTTCTTCTTTGGTTTCTTAGGTTTAATCTCATTTGACTTGGGAATATCTGATTCATCCTTAGTTATTTGAGTTAGACCTTTGAAACCAGTCATTAACACATAATTATTATGCATATTTTTATTAACAGGGAAAGGCATGTTATTTTCAAGGATGTTATTCCAGTAAGGCATGATAAATGGCCTTTGAGGCATACTAAATGCAGCATAATAAGGATTAGGTGTAAATGGCATATTAACAAATTATGCATTCATATTCTGAGCAGACATAACATTTATAGGCATAGAAGGCATGTCAGTCATGTTGGGAAAAGAAGATGGTACATATATGGGAGTTGGCATGGCAAGTTTGCAATTAACAGACAAATGATTAACACTACCACACTTAACACAAATTTTTCTTGAAGCATATTTATCATGTGTGTAGTTGTTATTTTTGTTAATCCCTACTTTCCCATTTCTATTGTTTTTCCTTTTAGCTTCTGTTTTAATCTCAATCTTCTCCCATCTCTCATTCAATTGCTTGATAGACGTATGACCAACATTAACTTTCTTCTCCTTCCTTACTTGACTTGATTCTCCTGGAACAAAGTTTTTAGAAACTGATCCATATTTCTCATTCAGCTTGGCCAGCTTGGCTTTGCTCACAGCTTTTCTTACAGTCGGCGGATGAGGATTTGTGTCATTCGACGGATAATCCTTTTGATTATCCGACGGATGACTCTCATCATCCGTCAAGTCCATATTTGTTAGCAATCCTTCAACCAAGTTGGATTCCAGCTTCTCCTTACTCTTTTTCCGGGCTGCATCACAAAAGGACTCAATACCTTGAACCTTAGTGATTTGAGCATGAACATCTCTGGATGATTTCCATGCCTTAATCACCTGTTGTTCTCGTTCAAGTTGCTTCTTCAAAATCTCTTCTTTCTTCAAGGACTCAGTTAATTCATCCTTAGCAGTCTTACACTCAATTCTCAATTTTTCAAAATCATTAAATTGAGATTCTAGCACATTATTCATCTCACTTAAAAACAAATTGTTTTCTTTAAGTTTAGCATTTTCTTTAGTGGGTGACTTACACACGCACGTGATATAATTCTGTAGACATGTCATTGATTCCATCATTACATTCAGCTTTAGATAAATGTGCTAGGTTAGTGGTGATTACATGATTACTTGAGGAACTAGTTTCTATTTCATCAGACTTGGCCATTAGGGCTAGATTGACATAGCTGACATCCTCATCTTCATCCAAACCATCAGCTGCCCATTCATTTTCCTGTGTAATGAAATCCCTTTCCTTTTGCTTGAGGAAATCAAAATATTTCTGTTTGTAATCAACAGGCTCAAACTTCTTTTTGTTGGAATCTGACTTTCTACACTCACTAGCAAAATGCCCTTCCATGCCACATTTGAAACACTTGAATTTGGATTTATCCACCATGTTTCTATTTGGCTTGGATGCTCCAAAGTTCTTTTTGAACTTGAGCTTGGAAAATCTTTAGGAAAGGAATGCTAAATGCTCATCAATATCATCCATGTCATCTTGGCTCAAATGATCTTCATTCTTAGCTACCAGCCATTTTCCCTTGTTCTCACAGGCGTTTGAAGTAGACGCAAAAGCTTCTACCTTCATCTCTTTCTCTAACTCAGCAACCAGTGCTATGGACCCTCCTTTCTTCCTTCCTTTCTCCATCCTCTCATCTTTCTCTATTTCAAGCTCATAAGTTTTCAGGATTCCATACATTTTCTCCAAGGTAAACTCCTTGTAGTCTTGAGAATTTCTCAATGAGACTGTCATTGGTTTCCATTCCTTTGGAAGAGATCTAAGGAACTTGAGATTGGAGTCTTTTGTCTGATAAACTCTTCCATGCAACTTCAGAGCATTTAATAGTTTTTGAAATCTACTAAAAATGTCAGTGAGAGACTCACTATCTTCACAATGAAAGTGCTCATATTGCTGAATTAGCAGTTGCATCTTATTCTCCCTTACTTGCTCAGTACCATCACAGATAATCTGAATTGTGTCCCAAACCTCCTTGGCTATTTTGCAGTTACTGATGTTATCAAACATATCACCATCAACTCCATTGAACAATATATTCATGGACTTCTTGTCTTCCTGACTTTCTCAATATCAGGATCTGACCATTCATGCCTAGGCTTGGGAACAGATGGTTCATTCCCTGTTGTAGCTCTCATTGGTACATGAGGACCTCTCTTTAAGCAATCCACGTAGGCCTCATCTTGAGAAAGAAGATGTAGGTGCATCTTCACCTTCCAGTGGTGATAATTGTCTTTGTCCAGGAATGGAATCTTAACTCCAACATCCTTCTTGTTCATCTTGTTGTTTGTTGTGATCTTTAAACTCTTTGTACTTCAAGAGCTTGCTCTGATACCAATTGTTATTCCCTAACAATACAACAAGAATTACAGCAGGGGGGGTTGAATGTAATTCTGGCTTCTTTTTGAGATTTTTAAAAACTGTTCTAACTCAATAATATATAAGTGTTTGATTTGCAAAGTGCGGAATAAGAGAATTGTATAAATCAAAACACAAGTAATAAAAATACAAGTCTTTAAAACTTTCTGATGGATTTGAATGTATCCACCAGATATATATATATATATATATATATATATATATATATATATCGAGAGAACCCTGTGAAGCTTGAATAGCTCATAGCTGCTTTTACAAGTGAAAAGAGAAACTACAGAGAAATTCTTAACAGTTACAGCTTTTTTTATTTCTCTTCTAAAAATGTGTTTGCTTAGTTATTTGTTCTACTTTCTACAGTTGGATTATATATCACCAAGTTTATATTGTAATAAAACAGGATAATAAAACAAAACCTATGAAGTCTAACTCCATGCTGCTTCACTACTCCTATTCAAGCATCTTTGAATATCTTCATAATAGCATGGAAATGGTAATGCTTCTTTGTTCTTATCTACCTGCTAAACAGGCTGCCACATTCCTTTTACAAACACCCAACGCATGTGACTATGTTGTCACTATTAACATATATTTGAATTGATCATCTGTCGGGTACATGCTTGTTATCCGTCGGGTAGCTTTGTTGATCATCCGTCAGGTAGCTTTGTTGATCATCCGTCAGGTAGCTATTTGACACTTGACTCCATTTCATTTATGCAGAATTACAAGACATCTTATATTTTCAATTAATCAACATTTTTTGCATATCTACTAGCAGTCAACATGACTCATATGCTACTACATAATCTACACAAAGTTGTTTGCAGAAATATGCTACATTACTTATTGTTACATAAGCTACTCACCCGGTGAATATCAATTAGTCATCCGTCGGGATTATATTGAATCATCCATCGGGACTATAATTGATCATCCATCGGGTGCTACAAAATTTACTAAGTTAAATCTACTAAGATGTTTAGTTTAGCTTATCATCAAGTACACTGTTAGTCCCTTAACAATATGACAAGAATTACAGAAGGGGGGTTCAATGGAATTCTTGAAACTTTTTCTTGAAATAAAAATGTTCTAACTCGAATATATATAAGTGTGAATTGATTAGCACAATGCGGAATAATTACTTAAATGAATCAAAATAAAAGTAATTAAAAACAAGAGTCTTTAAAAACTTTCTGGTGGATTTGAATGATTCCACCAGAGATATATATTATATATCGAGAGAAACCTGTGTGCAAAATGCTCACAACTGCTTACAACAATTGAACAACTAAGAATACAGAATAATGCTAAGGATTCTGCTAACAAATGTTTCTCTGCTTGTTTCTCAGATTCGATAGTTCCTTAATTGCTACTACTTGGTTTATATATCACCAAGATTACAAAGTAATGAGACAGGATAATAAAACAAAACTATCTAGTCTATTACAATGCTACTTCATTACTCTATTTCAATATCTTTGAATATCTTCATAATAGCATGGAAATGGCAATGTTTCTTTGTTCTCGAAAACCCAGTTGAATAGGCTACCACATTCCATTTGCATCCACTCGGCGCATGTGACTGTGTTATCACTATCAATAGATATTTGAATTCTTTATCCGTCGGGTTATTGATCATCCATCGAGTTATTGATCATCCGTCGGGTTGTTGATCATCTGTCGAATTCATTGTTTGTTCATCCGTCGGGTAGCAATCAGGTACTTGACTTCATTTCACTTATGCAAAATTACAAGACATCATCTATGTACAATTAATCAACCTATTCTGCATATCTAACTAAAGTCATCATGACTTAAGTACTACTACAGATACTAAACAATGTGTATGCAGAAATGTGCTACAGACTTATTGTTACATAAGCTACTCACTCGATGGATAATAAGTCATCATCCATCGGGACTATATTGAGTCATCTGTTGGGACTATAAACCTTATCCGTCGAGTGCTACATAATTTCACTAAGTAAAATCTACCAAGGTGTTTTGTTCATAAAATCATCAAGTACACAACATATACACAACAATCTCCCCCAATTTATGTCTACTGGAATTGTAGCCATAAATTAAGAGACACTTGATGATAACAAAACACCTTAAAAATACAACTTTTAAAAGACAGTGGATAATACTGAAAAGTGCTTTGATTAACAAAATTTACAAAGTTTTGCTCACAGTCATTTTCAATATGCTCCTCTAGCCTAAGCAGATCTATCTAATTCCTTGAAGGTCTGGATCTCTTTCCAAGCTTTCTGTTATTTTCTTCAATCTGATTTTGGAGCTGCCTGTGGAATTCCAGTTCATCAGATTCTGAGAGATTTAGCTTTCCTTGCATTTCCGAAAGACTCTCATTGCTAGAGATGCTCAATTGGTCTTCTAATCTGAAAAATCTTCTCACTCCTTTGTCATCCATGAACTCCATCAGCCAGTAGGGCCTTAGATGCACTCTTCTCCCTATGTAAGGAATGATTAGAGTCTTTGGGAGTGCATCTTTAGCTCTAACACTCCTTAGCTCTTCAATCTTCTTCAGTACCAATCTTCTTGCAGTAATATTGAACCCAAAGTTCTTCTTAAAGGATGAATAAACTTTAATCAGTACAGCTTGGCTTTCTTGAAGGATCCTATGAAATGGCCACTGAATCTCCTTTCCTTCTTTATACTTGAACACTAACCTTTCAGGTAGGTTTCTGTATGCATCAATTCCTCTCACTTCATCTAGTTCATCTATATAGAGGTTTAGATCATAAAATTCTTTGATATCACACAAGTACATGTAATCTCCCTTACCGACTTTAGATTGAGCTTTGACTAGAGATTTGGGTTTGAGAGGTGACAATTTCACTTTCTTGACTGCTCTTGACTTTGTTCTCTTTGGCTTATTCAGGATTGGCAAATAAAAGTCAGGAATTGGTATGTTCTCCCATTCTATTGTTTCATCCTTAGGCACTATAGGTTCACCATGGATGTTCCTGTAAGGATCCACCACTTTGATATCTTCAAATACCACATAAGGTTTTGATGCTTGAGTTGTAGTTGGAGTGGATTCCTTGGGAAACTGATTCTCCAATTCCTTATCAACTATGTCCAATTTCCTTTTAGTTCTTTTAGCCAATTCCTTGATTCTTGGAGATTTCTTCTGTTGTTCAACTTTCTTCTTTGATTCAATAACTTCAGATGGCTGAGAAGGAATTTGTTGTGATGAATTTACAGCATGTAGCTTGGCCAATATACCAATTTGCTCTTTCTTTTATTTAGTCTTTTTAGCATTCAGAGCAACTTGCTTCTTTTCCTGCTTCAATCTAGGCTTTTCTTCTCTCTTTGCTTGAGCAAATTGAGGATGTCCAGCCACCACACAAATTTCTCTCCCATTCCTGAAAATTTTAGTAATTCTTCTTTTTGAAGCTGAATCACCTAGATCATTGTAGAAAGCAATTGATCTTGACAGAAGCTTCTTTTCATCAGGCTTAGGTGTCTCATACACAGTATCCAAAGGGTTCTTCAATGATGATTTTGAGTAGTTTACCCTTGGTTTCAGAATTGTTTCAGCCTTTGGAGATTTGATACATGATGGCTGTCCTCTTTCCAGATAGTTCATGCTCATCTCATTCACACTAATTTGCTTGACTTGAGAGTGATGGATGGCTGACTTAACTGGCTCCTTGACAAGTTCAAATTTCTTCTGTAGTTCCTCATCAATCTTCTCCTAGTTGACTAAACTCAACTTCTCCTTATCAGCTGCTCTTATGTTGGCTGCTGCTGCATTGATCAGATCAATACTGTCTGTAACTAGTGGCTTTGAGATAGTAATTGAAGGCACAATTACTTTACTGATGTGAATCTGAAGCCTCTCCCCCTCACTTGGTCCTTTCTCCCCCTTTTTGTTATCATCAAGTTGAGTAGAGGAGGAGGTTTAAGCAGCCACCAATTTTAGAAGAAGATCTGTCTGTTGGGCTTGATGAAGATGAATGGTTGTTAAAGATGCTTCCATGGCTGACATTCTTGTGTCCAAGGCATCTATCTTGTTTGCAAGATCAGAATTTTTCCTTAATTGCCTCTTGATGTCAAGCATTGTAGCTTCTGGAAGTTTAGAATCTAGCTTGTCTGAAATGGCCTTCTTCATCTCCTCAATATCAACCTTCACGGTGTTTACATCCCTAGCATGCTGGAAGCCATGGATTTGTTGAAGTTGCAGGGAGGCTAGATGTGCCTGAAGGAGCTTCTTGATACTGGCATTAGTAGTGTTTTGAAGAGCAGTATTTGTCTAATTGATTAGTTGGATCGGGGTGGTCTTGAAGTAGTGCTCATCACAGTGCTTTGAGAATGCCCATGATGGCATACCTGATCATGAACTTGAGCCTACTTCTCCCCTATATCCATTGCCTCATCTTCACTATCCCCACTCCCATCACCAAAGAAATCAGCTGAACCACCAGTCTCATAGTCCACATCACCAGCTGTAGAAGGCAAAGCTGTGATGGCATCCTTAACTCTCATAATAGACTGTGTGGTATGCACCAAATTCAGCATCCTTTCTGTATTGTCATTGCCCTATTCAGCTAGAAGTTGATAAGCTGGAATAGGGTGAGTAAATGCCTCAGCATCAAGGGAAGTGGAATCTATAACAGCTTTAGGATGTTGAGATAGTCCTTCCCTGTCTGCATCCTGGACATTCATTGACTCACTAGCAATGACATCCATCCTTATAGCTCCAGCACCTGCATTTCTCTCATTTTCTCTCTTTTGTTGCATCAGGGTCTCACCCTGGCTCCCCACCCTCACACCCTCACCTTCACCTACTAAGGTGGGACTCCTCTCACTCTCTTTTGCCAAACCTGAAGAAATGGATTACATAGTTTCACTCAATTCCTCTCCTTTTTCCTGGAGCAACCCAAACTCTCATTCAAAACACTCTTCTCTCTCAATCCTAAGAGTGACTGTACAACCACTAGATCTTCTGCACTTGAAATAAATGAAGTTTAAAGCTGTGTAGAGATACTCGATGGATGAGTGATATCCATCGAGTGAGTAGATTTGCTATCCGACGGATAAATGCTGTCAAACTTATCCGTTGGGATACAATCACTACTCGACGGATGAGCAATATCCGTCGAGAGAGTAGAAATAAATGAGCTGGGAATTGAAACTATTGTTGACTCTGTGCTAATTGAAGATATTTTGGGCACATATGATACAATAGTTCCTGAAAGAATTGGCAAGTGAGCCAACAAATCATCTAAAAGATGATGCTCACTTGCACTAGATTTTGGCTTCCCCAACAGAGTTAAAGAAGGGGAATCAGGAATTGATGTGTTTATCATATCCACATCCAGAGAATTTGTTGGTGAGTTTGGTGCTTGAGGTGCTTCTATAACTAGAGATTTTGGCTGTGACTCCACATTTATTGGAGCCACATCAAACTGAATTTGTGAAGGTGCAGTGACTGTGTCTTTTGCACCAGTTTGCACAGTGTGTGTACCCTGTGCATCCCCAAGGGTTTTAGACTTCTTCTTTCTGGCATAATTTTGGGGTGAGCTTGTGTCCCTAACCCTCTTGGTCTGTGCTCTTGGTTGAGAGCTTTGTTCAATAACTACATCCTTTTGGGAAGATGCAGCTGGAAATGAGCTTTTATACTTTTTAAGCACTATAGTTTGTTGGGAAACTGCAGTGTGGCTAGGCTGGGATCCACTCAACTCTCTAACCTTATTCTTGGGGTTTTTTTATGTTTACCCCTTCCCTCACCTATCTTGCCCTCCTTCACACTCCCCTATTTGGTTTTAGT